>NW_015387331.1:101814-132071 GCF_001527695.2 Protobothrops mucrosquamatus
GTCTGGGTCTCCTGGAGACCGAGTAGGAGCCTGAGGACCGGAGCACCCACAAGCTCGTAAGTAGCGTGTGCGTGCTCCCCTAACCTGATATGGTCCTCTGCTCCCGCCATATCTGCCTCTCCCACTGACCGTACTAATACCTCCCTCCTCCCTCAACCCCCCACCCTCCCCCCCCACCCTTTCTACACCGCAACCCTCAAAGAAAAAAACAACAACAAGAAAGTCCAGTTGCCTTTTTTTTTGGAGGGGGGGGGAAAGGAAGCATCTTTGGGTCAAATCTTGACAACATTAAGATGTGTGGACTTCAACTCCCAGAATTCCCTCAGCCATTCATTAATTCTAGGAGTTAAAGTCCTCATGTCTTAATGTTGCCAAGATGGAGAGATACTCTTTTGAGTTGCAAAAGCAGAGGATGGTGAGGATGGCCAAACAGATCATTGGCAGCTCCCTCCATCCCATCCAGGACATGGCACAGAAGCGTTGCTTGAGCAGAGTCCGCAAGATTGTCTGGGACACTACACATCCTCTTCACAACCTGGGAGGAGGGGGCTTCATGGTATCTGAAGCAGAACATCCAGATTCAGTCAAGTTTTGTTCCGTACAGTATCAACCTTGTGAACTCTCAAGCTTCCTCCTTCCGTTATGTATTCAAGATGGACACTAATTAATATTTATATGTTACTTTTATGTAAGGTTGTAGGTCTATATATACATATGTTGTATAGAGTATGTTTAAATGTGTGTTATGTATGTGTACACTTTGAGAGCAAGCAACTAAATTTCATTTTTAATGTGTGCCATTCTGCCCACAGTAAAAAATGACAATAAAGGTTATCTATCTATCTATCTATCTATCTATCTATCTATCTGTCTGTCTGTCTGTCTGTCTGTCTGTCTGTCTGTCTGTCTGTCTATCTATCTATCTATCATCTACCTCTATATCTATCTATCTATCTATCTATCATCTAGATCTATACATATGTTGTATATAGTATATTTAAATGTGTGTTATGTATGTGTACACTTTGAGAGCAAGCAATTAAATTTCATTTTTAATGTGTGCCATTATGCCCACAGTAAAAAATGACAATAAAGATTATCTATCTATCTATCTATCTATCTATCTATCTATCTATCTATCTATCTATCTATCTATCTATCTATCTATCTATCTATCTATCTATCTATCTATCTATCTATGCTATTTTTTCCCTCTCTCCTTCGCCTCTAGGGTTGCCAGGTCTGCTTCCAAAAAATAGCGAACAAGCGGGGGGGGGGGGGTAAGTAGTAAAAAAAGTAGACTGTACAGCTTTAGATTACGTACCATTTCATCATAAAGCTTTTGAATAAAAAAAATGTCCACTATTTTGTGAAAAAAAATAGTGAACATAATGTGAAAAAAGCGGACTAATAATGCTTGGGGGGAAGCTTCTTCCTCTCCTGCACCAACCTGCCACCCTCACCTGCACAAATGAAAATGAAACAGGACAGACCACCCCTGGAATACTGCATCCAATTCTGGTCACCATATTACAAAAAAGTCGTTTAGACTTTGGAAAAAATGCAAAAAAGAGCAACTAAGATGATTAAAGGCCTGGAGACTAAAACATATGAAGAACAACTGCAGGATTTGAGTTTGGCCAGTCTAGAGAAAAGAAGGACTAGGGAGGACATGATAGCAGTATTCCAGTATTTGAGGGGCTGTCACAAAGAAGAGGGGGGGTCAGCCTATTCTCCAAAGCGCCTGAAGGCAGGACAAGAAACAATGGATGGAAACTAATCAAGGAGAGAAGCAACCTGGAATTAAGGAGAAACTTCCTAACAGGGAGGACAATTAACCAGTGGAACAGCTTCCCACAAGAAGTTGTAGGTGGGTCTATATATGGGTCTATACATACTGTATGTTGTATATAGTATGTTTAAGTGTGTGTCATGTATGTTTCACTTTGAGAGCGGGCAACTAAATTTCATTTTTGATGTGTGCCGTTGTGCCCACAGTAAAAAAAAATGACAATAAAGGTTATCATATCATATCTTATCTTATCTTATATCTTATATCTTATATCTTATATCATCTTATCTTATATCTTATATCTTATCATATCTTCATCACTGGAGCTTTTTAAGAGGAGACTGGACAGCCTCTGGTCTGAAATGGTACGGGGGGTCTCCTGCGTGAGCAGAGGGCTGGACTAGAAGACCTCCAAGGTCCCTTCCAGCTCTATTCTGATTCTGATTCAGATGCCAAAAAAAAATAAAAAAAAATTTTCTCTCAAAAAAGAAAGGAATAGTTGCCGGAAGACAGCTGGCAGGAGCCGCGCGCTTTGCATGGCGGGACACGTAGTCCCGACTGCCCGCGGGAGCCTGGCCGGCTACGGCGGCTGGAACTGCAAGTCCCGAGAGGTTTTGCTCTCCGCCGCTGCAGTCCGCGCCCAGGAGCCCCGCGCGGGCGGCGCATCGGGCTCTATTGTCTGGGCATCTCCCTCCGTCCTCCCGTTTCCCCCGCGGGGCTTTGGCATCTTCCGCGCGGGTGGGGGGCGGGCGGGGGGCAGGGCCGGCCTCGGGAGCGCAGCAGCATGGCTGATGAGCAGGAGATCATGTGCAAGCTCGAAAGCATCAAGGAGATCCGGTAAGCGGGGTGGTGGTGGTGCAGGGAGGGGGTTACCTAAGGATGCATCGCTTCGCCCCTTTCCTTGGGGGCCGTTTTCGTGGGGTGGGGGGGGTGGGGGGGTTACGCAAAAGAAAGGAAACCCCCCCCGGATCGGGGAGGGGGAAGATTCTTCCATCCAGCCAAGGGTCTCTTCCTCCTCCTCCATTCCCAGGAATACACCTGGATTTCCCATCCCCAGCGTTCGCACGCCGCTTGATTTTTTTTTGTTTTGTTTTTTTTGCACAAAAGACTCTCGGTTGCAAAATTCTCGTTTCTTGGAAGAATTTGGGTTTGGCGAGAACGAAGGGGGGGAAGGACTCGCAACCCATTGAGCGAACTGGCCCGGCTGGGTTTCACACGATCCTAGGGTTGGAAGGGACCTTGAAGATCTTCCAGAGACACGAAGCTAACGTGGTCCAAGCTAAGCCAGGGGGCTGGGTCCCAGAGGTGCAATAATAATAATAATAATAATAATAATAATAATAATAATAATAATAATAATAATAATAATAGTAGTAGTAGTAGTAGTAGTAGTAGTAGTAGTAGTAGTAGTAGTAGTAATAGTTGGAAGGGACCTTGGAGATCATCGAGTCCAACCCCCTGCTCAGGCAGGAACCCTACACCATTTCGTACAGATGGCTGTCCAGTCTCTTCTTAAAAACTTCCAGTGTTGGAGCATTCACCGCTCCTGGAGGCAGGTTGTTCCACTGGTTAATTGAAGCTTCTTCAACTCTGACAACCATGGATGGTTTAACCATAGCTTAATGGACAAACCTCATTTGTGCTGCTTTTGCACAAAATCTAAGCTGCAAAATGCCAGCAATCATGAGTTGAACAGGATGTGGCCAAAACAGTCAATGTGGTCATTCTAAAAGTGTTTTTTCAAGAGGCAACTGGGCCTGCTTGTGTTTCTTTGAAGACGTTTTGCTTCTCATCCAAGAAGCTTCTTCAGCTCTGACTGGACGGTGGGGAATGGAAGGATTTATACTCCTTGCAGACAGCTGGCCATTTGCCTTCTTTTATTCTCTTCCACTCCCCACCATCCAGCCAGAGCTGAAGAAGCTTCTCGGATGAGAAGCTAAACGTCTTCAAAGAAAATCAAGAAAGTCCAGTTGCCTCTTGAAAAAGCCCCTTTGGGACAACCTGGATGACTGAGAATCTCCATAGACAGTCAACGTGGTAGGTTGCAAATAAGTAGAACTTTCGTCCATCGTCGCAATGCCTATCTTGACGTCACAACCACACCCTGCAGACCCCTTGGTTTGGGAGCTAATCTTCCCTTTCTCTCTCATTGCCAGACTCTCCTGTCTGCAGTGAGGAAGGCTCAAATGCCTCCTGGCGACCCAGCTTCTCTGTCTTCTCCATTTCTCCCCACCTCCCCCTTCCCCAGAAATAAAACACTGCAGATGGAAAAGATCAAAGCTCGCTTGAAGGCAGAATTTGACGCTCTGGAATCCGAGGAGAGGCACCTGAAGGAGTACAAACAGGAGATGGATCTCTTGCTGCAGGAAAAGATGGCCCATGTGGAGGAACTGAGACTCATCCATGCCGACATCAACGTTGTGAGTGGAGGGACGGAGACAGATCCCCGTTGCAAATTTCTGGCTGCTGATGCAGTCAGGAGGAATCTCAATTATCTTAATCAATGGGCAAAAGGAGAAAGACTTGAGGATCTAAAGCAGGGGTAGGCAACCTTGGCTCTTTTATGACTCGTGGACTTCAACTCCCAGAATTCCTGAGCCAGCCATGCTGAGGGGAAAGGGAGAGGTTTCCAAGCTGAGCCATGCTGGCTCAGGAATTCTGGGAGTTGAAGTCCGGAAGTCATCAAGGGGGCCATAGTTTCCCTATGCTGGCTCAGGAATTCTGGGAGTTGAAGTCCACGAGTCATCAAAGAGCCAAGGTTGTCTACCTCTGATCTAAAGTCTTGTCTTCCAAAATGGTTGCTATTAATTTTTATACAGGTGGTCCTTGATTTACGATCACAATTTAGCTCCAAATTTCTGGTGTTGAGCGATGACAGATGTTAAGTGAATTTTGCCCCATTTTATGACGTTCCTTGCCTCAATTCTTAGTGAATCACTGCAGTTAATAAATTTAATAATATGGTTCAAGTGCATCTGGCTTCCCCATTAGCTTTGGTCACAAAAGGGGATCACATGACCTCAGGACACTGCAGCCGTCATAAATATGAACCAATTGCCAAGTGGCAATAGTAATAGCACTTAAGATTTATATACCGCTTCACAGTGCTTTACAGCCCTCTCTAAGCGGTTTACAGAGTCAGCCTGTTGCCCCCAAACAATCTGGATCCTTGTTTTACCCACCTTGGAATGATGGAAGGCTGAGTCAACCTTGAGCCAGTGAGAATCGAACTCCTGGCTGTGGGCAGAGTTAGCTTGCAATGCTGTATTCTAACCACTGTACCACCACAGCTCCTTGATCACGTAACCGTGGGGATGCTGCAACCATTGTATGTGTGAAACACAGTCCTAAATCACTTTTTTCAGTGCCATTGTAACTTTGAATGGTCACCTGCTGTGTTTTCCAGAGTTTCCTGCCAATCTTCTGAGGCTGGCTGAAAACTCTGGAGGCTGCAGGTCTAATGCACACTAAGCTGTGTGTTTTTCAGCCACATCCTCCTTTTTCTGTGTTCTGTGCCCAATAAGATACATCCTCTTCCCTGTTTTTCTGCTATCTCTGGAATATTTTACGTGAGAAGAGAAAGCCTAGCCTTAGAGGGAGGCCACCACGACCACCACCCGGCTATTTATTCAGCCTTCAGTGACCTCAGGTGGGAGAATTGGGACCAGCCATTAAGATGTGAGGGAGAGATCTGGATCTGGGTCTCCTGCTTCTCTTCCAGATGGAGAACACAATCAAACAGTCCGAGAATGACCTGAACAAGCTCCTGGAGTCAACACGCCGCCTCCATGAGGAATACAAGCCTCTCAAGGAACATGTGGATGCTCTCAGGATGACCCTGGGCTTGCAGAGGTTGCCCGATTTGTGTGAAGAGGAAGAAAAACTTTCTCTTGAGTAAGTTGAGAAGCTGTAAAGTCCACCACTTCTGGGTCTGGTAGAGGAAAAGAGGGGAAAGGGAAGAGTCCATGGATGCATGAAAGCGTATATTGGGAGTACCGATAAAGGAGAATATTTGTAGCTCAGGGTGGAAATGAGAGGTCCTTGGTGCTGTCTGAGCTCGGTGGTTTTCTTGCAGATGTTTCGTTATCAAAGTAGGTAAAATCAATGATGGATTGTCTGGCACACTCATGATATTACCTAGTTTGGTGATGAAACATCTGCAAGAAAACTACCAAGCTCAGACAGCACCAAGAACCCCAGTTCTTCTCCTCCTCTTCCTCCTCCTCCTCCTCCTCCTCCTCCCAAACCTTATTCCGTTATTGCATTGAAGGGAATTTGGGTAATGAAACGTCTGCAAGAAAACAACTAAGCTCAGACAGCACCAAGATCCCCAGTTCTCTCCTCCTCCTCCTCCTCCTCCTCCTCCTCCTCCACAGTGTTACCTAGTTGGATAATGAAATATCTGCAAGAAAACAACCAGGCTCAGAGAGCACCAAGGACCCCTCATTTCAACCCTGAGCTACGAATATTCTCCTTTGTTGAGACCAAAAAATGGATCTAGCTGTTCTGGGTGATCCGCTTCTGTAACTATACCCCACCCACTCCCCAAAAAACCCCCCATCATTGCTCCATATTTCACAGAGGGAGACAGGGTGCTCCAGGGAGAAAACTAGAATATCCTGGAGATAGGATATGTCATTTGCTCTACAGAAATAAAAGTGAAATGAAAGAGCAGGTCAGTTTCTGAATCTTTCAGCCCTGATCGTGTTTTTTTTGGCTTTGTCTAGTTACTTTGAAAAGCAGAAAGCCGAATGGCAGACGGAGCCACAGGAACCTCCAATCCCAGAATCCTTGGCTGCAGCGGCAGCAGCTGCACAACAGCTGCAGGTGGCCCGGAAACAGGACACAAGGCAGACAGCCACTTTCAGACAACAACCACCTCCTATGAAGGTAAGTAGTTAAAAAAAATTGTGCATAGATCACTGTTTTTCAACCTTGGCCACTTGAGGATGTATGGACTTCAATTCCCAGAATTCTCTAGCCAGCGTGGCTGGCTGGGGAATTCTGGGAGTTGAAGTCCACACTTCTTCGAGTAGCCCAAGTTGAAAAACACTAGCATAGTTGGTTCAGTTATAAAACTAGACACTGTGGGATGTTTCCTGTTTCCCATGTGGCCCCAAATCTGAGAGTGCAACCAGCAATTTCAACCACAGAAACCTTGTATTCACCTTGAACTTCAGGTTCTTAGACTTGGTCCCAAATTGTGGAGCAAAAATGAGTTTCTCCCCCTTGGATCATGAACGTTTTGTGGGTTTTTTTCCTGTTCTGTGACGTTGGATTTTTCATATTTTTACTAACATATCTCTGAATTCTGGAACCGTGATATAGGAAAATTTTTCATAGGCAGATTGTGGGGAGAAGTAGTCCAAGGGAGGGGAGGGAAGCCATATCATATGATCAAAAGACTGAAGACATGCCAGTTGCCAGCTTATCTTAGAAACAGCAACTCAGCCCAGGTGGTGAACAACCTGGGAAGAAATATTCCAGATTGTTCAAAGAAATTCCACTGAAACGCACTATAAACAGGGCTAGGAAATTTCTATGATTCTGTCTTTACTCAGAGACTATCAATAAAGAATATCTGGTCTGAACCCAAACAGTTATGCTCCTATGCCTGGAGGAAACCTCAGCCATGCTAGCACTGATGATGTTACCTAGCTGGGTTGTAGCGGGGACTGCCTGAGAATGCTCGCAGGAGCTTGACTGGGAAGGAAAAGATTGGGACAGCTGCAGTTGGCTTTGGGTGTGGCTGGCGTGAGTGGAAGGAGGAAGGATGGAAAAGGAAAGGAAAGGAAAGGAGAAGGCCGGGGTTGTTGTTGGAGTTGAGAAGAGAAGGTCTGGAAGCTTATTTTATTATCAAGGGTATTTTAAATAGAGGCTAGGTAGAGTGAAGTTTTATTGCTTCCTCCGTGGGAGGATATTTGAAACGGAGGCAAGCGAGAGTGTGGAGAAAGGGAGTTGGCTGGGGTTTCTAGCCTCGGTNATCAACCATTGTGACCGGTTAAGTTCGTGCCTGAAAGTCCTGCTTCAACAAGAAGAGCCTGCCACCCATCAATGCTGCATGAGTTCCGGTTGTAAGACATCTCACCGATCTCTAAAGAACATTACCGCAAGGCTGGACAAAGGGGGGTTGTGGCTGGGAGGGCCTGGGCATTGGCGGCCTCTAAAGAGGTAGCGCTACAGGGTAATAAAATGTCTGCCACCAATCAACCAGACTCAGAGAGCACCAAAGACTGCACAGCTAAAGTTCCCTAATCAACTAGTTCCCTAATTAGGCAATTCTTTAATTAAGTACTACCCTAATCAAGGAACTATCAAGGAGAAAATCACACCCGCACCAGTATGGGGAGGGCAAGCTATTGTATATAAAGAAGCAACCCCCACCTTCGCCAGTGCTGATGTTGTTACCTGGTTGGGTAATGAAATGTCTACAACCAAACAAGCTTAGAGAGCATCAAGGACTCTACAATAATGGTTTAGTCCAGGGGTAGGCAACTTTGGCTCTTTTATGACTGGTGGACTTCAACTCCCAGAATTCCTGAGCCAGCATGGCTCAGCTTGGAAACCTCTCCCTTTCCCCTCAGCATGGCTGGCTCAGGAATTGAAAGAGTTGAAATCCACGAGTCATAAAAGAGCCAAGGTTTGCCTACTCCTGGTTTAGTCTGTAAGTTCTGGTTAACCAAACCATGACCTGGTGCTTTGTATGAGCCCAGTCTGGGTCAGTCTTCCCAAGCTGAGCATCTTTGCCATCCCACTGACTGGGGGTCTCTAAACTCGGCAACTTTTAAGACTTGTGAACTTGAAGTCCTAGAATTGCTCAGCCAGCTATGCTGGCTGAGGAATTCTGGGACTTGAAGTCCACAAGTCTTCAAGTTGCCGAGTTTGGAGATGCCTGTTCTAGGAATTCTGGTTCCTACAGCCCTGTTGGGGAAGGCCAATCCAAGCAAAGAGGGCCACGTTCTCTCCTTCCCACTCCTAACAGATCGACTTTGTTCTTCTTTCCAGGCATGCCTCTCCTGCCACCAACAGATCCACCGGAATGCCCCCATCTGTCCTCTCTGCAAAGCCAAAAGCCGGTCTCGTAATCCGAAGAAGCCCAAGAGGAAGCAAGACGAATGAAAACACCGCAGAACCGTCTTGCCCAGCCGCCACCCCCACCCCCCACCCCAAACCCGGAAGACCTTTTTCCTCCTTTTGTGGTAGACCCGTCCAGATGACCCACCTTTGTTGGCGTGTGAAGCCTGAGTGTGACTTAAGCTTTTGTTCCATTTAACGTGTTAGCACCCTCGTGCCGTCGGTTGAGTGACGCTGGTTTTCAGCAAATCTGGGAAGAGGCTGCTTTCGGCGGAGACGTGAAGACGGTGCTACCTTCGGACACCGCACACCCGCAGGGGCTACGCCACCCTGACGGCAAAAAAGGACATTTTGTGCAGAGAACACAACAGGTGGCTTGTCTCCTCTTTAATAGCTCGATGGACCTCAAGCCCCCTTTAGCAGATGGACCTCAAGCCCCCTTTTTATTCAGCTGATCAAAGGCTCACTGTTCCCATGACCTGTTTATTTTTTTAAATCAGGACAGTATTTTTGTACCAAGACTCTACTTTTCCATTCAGTCTCCAGTGCTCAAGAGTCTTTTCATACAGATGTCAGGATGTGTAATGTTTATTTGGTTTTGTGCTTAGGTATAACTAGAGGGGCGCGATAGCTCAACGGTTAAAGAAGCTTTTCAGCTGGAAAAGTGACAGCCTGGGTTTGAGACCCAAGCTCCTCACGATGGGGTGAGCTCCCGTTCCTTGCTCCAACTCCTGCCCATCTAGAAGTTTGAAAGCATGAAAATGCAAGTAGATAAATAGGTACCACTTCCCTGGGAAGGTAACAGCATTCTGTGCACCTCAGCATATAGTCATGCCGGCCCCATGACCACAAACGTGTCCTCGGACAACGTTGGCTTCCTCGGCTAAGAAACGGAGATGAGCATCGCTCCCTAGAGTCGGACAGGGGAAACAGAAGAACAGAATTACTGCAGAACTGTGGACCACCAACTAAATGTTGGCTTGCCTCCTTTTTTAGTTCCATGCTTTAACTTTTACATCAATGACCTGCCTGAAGCTGTTTCTTGGAAATTTATTTACGTCGATGATGTCAATCACACAGCCCAAAGAACCAACTTCAGGGATGCAGATCCTTTCACAAGATCTCCAGAAGATGGATCCCTGCTTTAAAAAATGGTGCCTCAACCAGGGTCTAGGACGGGTGGGCAATGTTGGCTCTTTTATGACTCGTGGACTTCAACTCTCACAATTCCTGAGTCAGCATGGCTCAGCTTGGAAACCTCCCTATCCCCTCAGCATGGCTGGCTCAGGAATTCTGGGAGTTGAAGTCCACGAGTCATAAAAGAGCCAGGGTTGCTTACCCCTGGTCTAAGACAACTCATCACGGCCAACTCACTGCGGGACAAAAGTTACACTAATATCAAAGAAATGTGAAATAGAATCGTTAAAGAAAGGATGCCAAAGAAATAACAGAATCACAGAATTGGGAGGGACCTTGGGGGTCATCTAGTCCAACCCCCACTCAGGCAGGAAACCGTATACCATTTCAGACAAATGGTTGTCTAATCTCTTCTTAAAAGTGGAGGTCTTTCATAACCCATCGAGGGACAAAATGAAATGTGAATGACAAGAAATAAAATATTTCATAAATTATTTTAAATAATTACATCGAATTGTCCCGTAGCGCGTTTCCCACAGTGGCGAGTTGTCCTAGAGACCTGGTTGGGGTGCCATTTTTTTGAAGCAGTCATCCCGCTCCAACAAGTCTCACAAAAAACAGAAGGAGCCACATTCCACCTCAGCAACAGCCACGCAAACTACCAGCCTTCAGTGAAGTTACGGAACCGTATTTTACAGTGTAATAACTCTCCGAAGTCCCTTGCCAAATCACTAACTTCCAACAATGCCTGGAAAAAACAGCTGCAAAATTGGGAAAGCCACAAAAATCACCCAACAGACTGGCTGGAACATCCCAGGATGCTGATGTTAACCACCTACGAATAACAGCGTTGGCTTTGGTTTACTCCACAGCTGAATATTGTGCCGGTGTGTAGCTTAACAGCGTCCACACCCAAATGGTTGATATTTCGACTTTGCCAGACAAGAGGTATCGTCCCTGACACGTCGCATCCCACTCCTACGCGCTGGTTACCAGTACTTAACAATATCACAGTACTCCACATTAGAAGACGACAAGCTCTTGTTCAGCTGCAGTCAAAGATGCTGAACAACGAGGCCCTTCCTACTCAGAAGGACAATGCGCAGCCCGCCACAAGACTGGAATCCCAGAGGCCAGCATGGAAAACAGTTACAGGCAGTCCTCGACTTAACGACAGTTCATTTAGTGACCGTCCGAAGTTACAACAGCAGTGAAAAAATTGATTCGTGGCCAGTTTTCACCTTTACAACCATTGGACCATATCCCCATGGTCACGTGATTTACATTTGGGTGCTTGACAATTGACTCACATTTATGACGGTCGCAGTGTCCCGGGGTCACGTCATGCCCTTTTGCAACCCAACAAGCAAAGTCAATGAAACCAGGTTACTAATTTAACTGCATTGATTCGCTTAACAAATGTGGCAAGACAAATCGTAAAATGGGGCAAAACTCACTTAACAAAATTCTCACTTAACCACATCAATTTGGGGCTCAATTGTGATCCTAATTCGAGGACTACCTGTATTTATCCAGTTTAACCCCAAGAATGCCCGGAGAGAAGAAGGATCCTTCCTGTATCCTGACCATTAGTGATCCCTCTCTCAAATCACCTGGTTTTGACCTGCTTCGCTCTGTGTGGAGGAAATTGAACAGAATTAGGTGTGATACTGGAAGAAGTACCTCTGCCCTCCTATCGGTGGGGATGGAAAAATTCCCCTTGTTGCGATTGTGGTGCCTATATACAAATTATTAAACATATTGCGCAGGATTGCCCACGATAATGTGCGTTCTCTGGTTCCCTAGAAGACCTGCAAGAAGCAACACCAGAGGTGATCACCTGGATAGCTGAATTGGACATCCAGTTAGGAGGCCCCTGCCGTACCCCATAGAAGTTTTGTACATAACTATGTGGATTGTGTGTATATGTTTACTTCTGTCATGTTCTCATCATACACTAAATAAATAATAATCTGAAAAAGTGTATTCTCTTTTATACTGAAGGAACTCCATATGCATAAAAAGTAAGCCATGATCCTCTAGAGCAGAGGGTCTTCAGACTTGGCCCTTTTATGACTCATGGACTTTAACTCCCAGAAATCCTCAGCCACCATGCCTGGCTGAGGAATTCTGGGAGTTGAAGTCCATGAATCATAAAAGGGCTGAGTTTGAAGACGGGGAATGTCTCCAACCTTGGCAACTTTAAGACCTGTGGATTTCAACTTCCAGAATTCCTCAGTCTTCAGGTTGCCAAGATTGGAGACCCATGGTCTAGACTTGGAAGGTTTGATTCTAACACATCCTTATATGTCATCAAAATAATTGAATTAAATCTGTTGCTTTTAATATCGTGTTACTATAACAGTAAGGGATGGAGAGGAGGGTGGGAAAGGAATGGATGAGAACAACGATGAGAGTGACTCAGTTGTCTGCTTATTTTACAAATGGCAACGGCCCAAGTGAAGTGAACCCAGGCAGAAGGATTTCAGGTGAGTTAAAGAGATTCCACCTTAATTATCTCACTCAAGGGTGGATAAAAGGTTCCAAGACTGAGTATGTCTCCCAAGACTAGCATTAACTATCTTACTGTAATCTGTAATTCTTACTTAACAGAGTTGGAAGGGACCTTAGTCCAAACCCCTGCTCAAGCAGGAGATCCTATATCATTTCAGACAAATAGTTGTCCAATCTCTTTCTAAAAACCTCCTTCTTGAGGCAGGCTGTTCCACTGGTTAATAATTTTCACTGTCAGGAAATTTCTTCATTGTTAAATCTCTCTCTGATTAGTTTCAATCCATTGCTTTTTGTCCTGCCTTCAGGTGCTTTGGAGAATAGTTTGATTCCCTCACCCTTCTTTGTGGAAGCCCCCCAGCTATTGAAATGCTATCGTGTCACCCCTAGTCCTTCTCTTCATTAAACTAGACATGTCCCATCCCTGCAACCATTCTTCATATGTTTCAGCCTCCAGTCCCCTAATCATGTTTGTTGCTCTTATTAGAATAGAATACAGCTGGAAGGGACCTTGGAGGTCTTCTAGTCCAGCCCCCTGCTCAAGCAGGAGAACCTATACCATCTCGGATAGGTGATTGTCTAGTCTCTCAGGTGATTGTCTAGTGTCTCTGCACTCTTTCTAGAATCTCAACATCTTCTTTATGTTGGGGGGACCAAAACTGGATGCAGTATTCCAAGTGTGGTCTCACCAAGGCATCACAAACTGATCAAGCTCACTTCACGCGAACTTGATTTTTTTCCCCTGTGTCAATGCAGCCTAGGACTGTGTTGTCTTTGTAGGGCTTGGCATCAATAATGGTCATAACAAACAGGAGAACAGAATTAATACCAGCTGCCAAACCAAGATTTCCTGTTTTAAGCTACAGATCAGCAGAAAATTGATCTTAAATGAATGCCTCCCCTCTTGAACTCGATTGCACTTAACACAGCGAATGCAGAAAGCCCAACGGCAATTTCAGACGGCTTTAATTCAGTAAAGCACAATTGCCTTCAGTCTGCCACAAATTTATATTTATAAACACAGTAGTTAGGAAAATAAAAGACTGTTGGGCATAATGACCTCTCCACTGCAAGCCTACTACTCGAGGAATAATTCATTTCAGATTTCTAATCATCCAGATCAAAGGAAGCACTTGAAAACACAAATGGAAATTATTCATGGTCTAATTCTGGTTGTGTTTTGCAGAGGACGTAGAATCATAGGGACCACAGAGGTCTTTTAATCCAACCCTTTGCTCAAGGCAAGAACCTTATACCAGTGATGGTGAACCTTTTAGAGATCGAGTGCCCAAAAAACAGCCTTGCCCCTACCCCCCATCCACCCTGCCCCTGCTCCTGCCCCCCATCCATCGTGCCACAGCCCCCTGCCTACCCATAGGGCCACTCACTGCCTCCACGGCCCGCCGATCGCCCAGGCGGTCCAGCAGTGCCATGACAGCCACGCCCTCCACCGTGCACCATAGCATCAACTGTGTGCGATGGGGCACAAGGATGGAGTCTTGTTCCCACTGTCTGGCTGCCATGTCCTTGGCTGCGCTGCTCCATGCGGGCCACGCTCAGGGGCCACTCTACTCCGGGGGAGCTGCTGGTGGGGCCGCAGCGGGAGGCGGGGTTGGGGCGATGGCGTATGTGCCCACAGAGAGGGCTCTTGAGTGCCGCCTCTGGCACGCGTGCCATAGGTTCGCCACCGCTCCCTTATACCATCTCGGACAAACTGAGCCAACACACCAACAATGTTTTCATAACACCTTCGTTGTGCTTCCATCACCATCTGATCCAGTAAAGCAGGGATCCCCAACCCCCGGTCCATGGACCGGTACTGGGCCGCGGCATGCCAGCAACTGGTCCGCACAAACAAGCAAAGCTCCATCCACGGGATGCAGGCAGCACACAAAACCACGTGCTCTCCGGTCCGCGGAAAAACCTGGAACTGGTCCCTGTTGCCCAAAAGGTTGGGGACCTCTGCAGTAAAGTATCAAATGTGCTATACCCACAACATGCTCACATTTCCCCTTCCACCACCACCCCAACGTCCCTCCGAGACTCAGCTAACAGGCTTTGTTGTCCTTTAAAAAGCCTTTCTGATCAGTTCAGTTCTCTGAGAAATTGGTCCCCTTTTTACCTTTCCTGTGGCACAAATAAATTCTCTGCGCCGTCAGAAATTGTACAGTATCCACTGTGTTTATATTCTATAATCAAGCAGCCTTGTCTGCCGTGGATCACACATTTTTCTAATCAAAGAGGTCTTGGCAGAGGAGAATAAGCAAATGGCTAGTTTCTTATGTCCACTGAAATCTTTCATTTTATTTGATAGCAGAGAGGTGCTGTGTTACCTTATTAAATTTTTAAAGCAGAGGAGAGAGGAAACAAGAGAAAAAAGTAACCCAGAAAAAGATTTTGCTACACTACACATCCAATAAAACTTCACCGTATTTCAGTGCAGGAAGTTCTCCGCTTACAGCCATTGGGTTACTGACTGCTTGAAGTTACAACGGCACCGGAAAAGGTGACTTATGGCCGTTTTTCACGCTTACGACCATTGCAGCGTCCCCAGGGTCACGTGATCAAAACTCAAACATTTGATAACTGACTCACATTTATGACGGTCGCAGTGTCCCGAGCTCACGTGCTCCCCTTTTGCGACTTTCTGACAAGCAAAGTCAATGGGGAAATCGGATTTACTTAACAACCGTGTTCCTAACTTAACAGCTGTAGTGATTCCCTTAACGATGGCAATTTAGGTCGTAAAAATGGGGCAAAACTCACTTAAGAACTGCTTTGCTTAGCAATAGAAATTTTGGGCTCAGCTGTAGTTGTGAGTCTAGGACTATCTGTGTGCTATTTCATTAGGCACAATCCATGTCTGTAGGTAACTAGCTGGTAAGATACAAGTAACACCGCTTCTTAAAAACTCTCCTTTGATGGCACTTCAAGGGGTAGTGTCAACCGTCCGGCTGGCAAATTCGATACTGAAGAAACTCTACAGTCTTGAGGTGCCATAAGAGATATTCTTTATTGGATACACATCCCGGCACTGAAAAAGCAAAATCAACTCTCGTTTTCCCACGTGAAAATCTGGTTAGTGAACAATGGCTTTTCCTAACTCCTACCCACCATGTATTCACATCGCCCAATCACATCCTTTCTGTTTGTTATGGGAACGGTCCACTTCTCCGTCAGACACCTGCTTTTATAATAATAATAATAATAAAGTTGGAAGGGACCTTGGAGGTCATCTAGTCCAACCCCCTGCTCAGGCAGGAAACTCTATACCATTTCAGACAAATGGCTGTCCAGTCTCTTCTTAAAAACTTCCGGTGTTGGAGCATTCACTGCTTCTAGAGGCAGGTTGTTCCACTGGTTAATTGTTCTGGCTGTCAGGAAGTTTCTCCTTAGTTCTAGGTTGCTTCTCTCCTTGATGAGTTTCCATCCGTTGCTCCTTGTCCTGCCTTCAGGCGCTTTGGAGAATAGCTTGACTCCCTCTTCTTTGGGGCAGCCCCTGAGATATTGGATTTTGACGACCTTGGGTCTCACGGTCCGTGGACGGCTTCTTGAAACCCCTGTTTCTTTTCCCAGGCTCCCCCTCCCCCCCTGTTTCTATGACAAGTTGAGTAGCCATCAGCAAGACTCTTAGCAATCCAACCTTTGGAGGTAGCAGAATTCAAGCGATACCCCAAAGGAATCTCAGGTCCTTCATGGCAGAGAGCAGCTTTGCAGTTGGCTTTATGAGACAGACATAAAGACACTTATTTCGTGGACCGCATGCCCACCTCTGGGTAATTTATAGTTGCACAACAGAAATCGACTCTCTCTGCTGTTCTTATTGCTAGGAGGTAAATCCTTCAAGATTGGAAAGATAAAATGATGATCCCAATTACTCAGCAGACGGAAGACCTGACAACATGTTCTTCTAAGAAATAGATTACTACACGTGGATGATTACAAGAAAATATGATCCTTCTTTCCTGAAACCGTTGTTTAAAATTTAATCTACACACACAAACACAAACACACACACACACACACAGATAATGAAACAGAACAAGAAAACGATAGAAAAGAAAATGTTTCTATATGTGTGTGTATACACAACACAAACATACATATATACAAACATACAGAGAGAATAGAAAAGAAAATGTGTGTGTATATGTGTGTGTGTGTATGTATATATGCACACACATATTTTCTTTTCTATTGTTTTCTTGTTGTTCTGTATATTTATATGGTCAGATTTTTGTGTATGTGTATGTGAATTTGTTGTTATATTCTTCTTCTTCTTTCTTTTCCATTTTTTGTTGTTGTTCCTCTGTTTTATTAAAGAAAGGATGATGATAAAGGTTACGCAGATCTTATGCCAAGGCACATCCTGGCCCTGCTTACCTGTTTCCCTTTTGCCTCTTTCATTTCCTCAAGTCAGCGTACATTTTTTTTTTTTTAGTAGGGTGGCAAGGTTGGAAAGCGTGAAAAGGAAAATCCGTAAAAAGAAGAAAAAATATAGCCGTCAAAGGTCACCTGAAAGAGAGGGACGTTCTTTGTCAGTGATTGAGTTTGGAGGGCTCAGATACCTCAAGAGAGAAGAAAGACCTTCTTTGAATTTCCTTATATTCCCTCAGATCCTTCGCCTTGAAGATAAAGGAAGCAGAGAAATTTGCTTCTGAGCGCCTCGTTCTTTGAACGGATGGCGCTTGATCAGAACCACCTTCTTCATTCAAAGTAAGAAAGCCGCTCGTTCCGCGTTCAACGGCTCCGTTTTGAAAGCGGTTGAGGCTTCAGCCCACAGTGGCAGCAAAATGGGCCTCGGATGGCCATCGCTTGGTCTTGGCTGATGATCCAGCAGAAGACCAAAGGAACAAATCGGAATCGCTTTGCTCTTCCTAATAATGACGGTTCAGAGAACCAGGATAGTTTTAAGGATAGTCTGAATATTCCACAATTGGGTCTTTTGTTCTTCTCGTTGTTCCTTTGTAGTCATTTCCCTACGACGTTAAAAAAAAAAAAAGCAAGAAGAGTCTAATGGTGCCAATTCGGTTGGCACGATCAGAGGCCCTTTGAAATCCCCTCCTCTCCAAATGGAAAGCCCTTTGTGAGAAAATTAAAATAAGTACTTTACGCGATCCAGTGCTTTAAACCTTGAGTTAAGTCCTGGCGGGGGGGGGTCCGTGGCCGTGGTCTGTGGCCACAAAAGGTATTTAAAGGGGGCCCGTGGTGAAGAAAAGGTTGAGAACCATTGGTATATAGATGTTTTGCTAATAGTGTGATGAAGAGATGGAATCAGCCGAGATCAGCCTAGTGTTCACGTTAATCACATCATGCGCCTCGCACTGGCTTGGTTAGCTTTAACTTTGATGCGTTTTTCCTGTTTGCTTTTGGCGGCTTAACATGTTCTCTGAACCCAGCCCAGTGGGCTAATTTATGGGTCGGCGAACCACCATGAAACCCCCACACACAAACACACCCTCCCCCAGATAAGCGTGTTGCACAAACCTAACCGGCTGTCTCCTGGGAGAGAAGAACCGTTCATTTCCATCCAGTAGGTGGGGCAATATTTCCACTTCTAACATACATATATGAATAAAGACTTCATTTATCATAGGTTTTGTCTGGGAATTCACAGAAATCATTCTATCCCTTCCCTGCCTCCTGAGTCAGGTCTCACCCAAGCAAACCCAGTTCTCCTTCCTCTTTCCATTTCTTGCCAATCTTCCTCCGCAGCCACATTTGGTTTCAACTGCTCCCTCCCTCCTTTCCTTTCCTTTTATTTCCTTCTTTCTCTCTCTCTCCTTCCTTCCTTCCTTCCTTCCTTCCTTCCTCCTTTCCTTTTATTTCCTTTCTCTCTCCTTCCTTCCTTCCTCCTTTCCTTTTATTTCCTTCTTTCTCTCTTCTTCCTTCCTTCCTTCCTTCCTCCTTTCCTTTTATTTCCTTCTCTCTTTCCTTCCTTCCTTCCTTCCTCCTTTCCTTTTATTTCTTTCTTTCTCTCTTCTTCCTTCCTTCCTCCTTTCCTTTTATTTCCTTCTTTCTCTCTCTCCTTCCTTCCTTCCTTCCTTCCTTCCTTCCTTCCTTCCTTCCTTCCTTCCTTCCTTCCTTCCACCTACAGAATAACAGTGCTGGAAGGGACATATAAGGAACGGTTGCTGGAATTGGGTATGTCTAGTTTAATGAAGAGAAGGACGAGGGGGGACATGATAGCCGTGTTCCAATATCTCAGGGGCTGCCCCAAAGAAGAGGGAGTCAAGCTCTTCTCCAAAGCACCTGAAGGCAGGACAAGAAGCAACGGATGGAAACTAATCAAGGAGAGAAGCAACCTAGAACTAAGGAGAAACTTCCTGACAGTTAGAACGATTAACCAGTGGAACAACCTGCCTCCAGAAGCAGTGAATGCACCAACACTGGAAGTTTTTAAGAAGAAACTGGACAGTCATTTGTCCAAAATGGTATAGGGTTTCCTGCTTGAGCAGGGGGTTGGACTAGATGACCTCCAAGGTCCCTTCCAACTTTATCATTATTATTATTAATTAGAGTCAGCCTGTTGCTCCCAACAATCTTCTACTCCACCCCTCTGCCCAAGGCAGGGGTCCTTAAACCATCCCAGTCAAATGATTATCCAGTTTATTTTTGAAAACCTCCAGTGATGGATCACCCACAACTTCTAGAGACAAACCTGTTCCACTGATTAATTGTTCTCACTGCCAGGAATTTTTACTTAGTTCCGGGTGGGATCTTTCTTTAGTGATCTTCCACCCGTTGCTTTTTGTCCTGCCCTCGGGTGCTCTGGAGAGTAGGTCGACCCCCTCTTCTCGGAGACAGCCCCTCAAAGTACTGGAAGATCGCTATCTTGTCACCCCTAATCCTCTACATTAGGCTACATGCGTAGTGCCCTTAGCCATTCATTGTGCGAGTTCTCTGAAGCACATCAGCTAGGTCACCTTCTTTCAGGATTTACTTTGTACTGTTTGAGGATTTAATCCCCCCTGTTATCTGGGACAAACAGCTTGCTCTGCCATACAGACTGAAATTCAGAAGAGCAAAACTGTCACTGTCTTTTGAGCCTTGTGAAATGTTCGGCTTAACTCTGGGGGTTTTTTTGGTGTGTTTTTTTCCCCTATTCCCTACACAATTGTTAACAGTTTCTTGTTAATCTTGCAAAGTGTTTTTCCAGGACTGGAATTGGAGCCATTTGAAACAGATTTCTACTGGAGTGGGCAGCCATATCAAACTCAATGAAATAAATACATGAATAAAATATTTCCCTAAAATAATTAGCAACATTATCAGTGCTTTCCAGTGTTTTGATTTATTTTCTTCAAACATTTATGATTAGAAGTCAGAAAGAGCCATGGGCAAAAAGCATCTAATTGCATCTTTCTGCAATAAATTAAATTGCATCTTTCTGCAATAAATTAAAATACTCACCTTTCCTGCACATAAAAGTCTGTTCCTAGTTAGTATTATGCAAATGAGAGAATAGAAGAATATTTTTTTCAAGTATGTTCAACAGTGCCTGATTCATTCCTTGCACAATCCCAATGTCCCTTACTCTGTCTTCAAACCCCAATGGTAAATATATAGTAAGATGTATATTACGCCTTTTTAAAAGATTAAAAATTGCTGTTAAGCTGTACAATTGCTTTTAAGTTCAACATGAATATCAAAAGCCATAATCAACACAGTAGAAATCGCCAAGTAAGATTCCGTGGTACAAGAAATGAAATCCAGCTGCCCACTTGGCTGAGTTGAGCAGCTACAGAAATTGAATAGAAGATGGACAGATGGACGGATGGACGGATGGATGGATGGATGGATGGATGGATGGATAGATGGATAGATAGATAGATAGATAGATAGATAGATAGATAGATAGATAGATAGATAGATAGATAGATAGATAGATAGATAGATAGATAGATAGATAGATAGATAGATCTGTAATCTTGCTGATTTGAGAAACTGCTACATAGGGTGTAGTCTATGCTTTTTAACACTAGGTGGTGGTCGAGGACTATTCATCTTATATACCTATAGCTGCCCACTTGGTTGAGTTGAGCAGCTACAGAAATTGGATAGATGATAGATAGATAGATAGATAGATAGATAGATAGATAGATAGATAGATAGATAGATAGATAGATAGATAGATAGATAGATAGATAGATAGATAGATAGATAGATAGATAGATAGATAGATAGATAGATAGATAGATAGATAGATAGATAGATAACCTTGCTGATTTGAGAAACTGCTACATAGGGTGTAGTGGTCCATGCCACAAAGAAGAGGGAGTCAAGCTATTCTCCAAAGGCAGGACAAGCACCTGAAGGCAGGACAAGAAGCAACAGATGGAAACTCATCAAGGAGAGAAGCAACCTAGAACTAAGGAGAAACTTCCTGACAGTGAGAACAATTAACCAGTGGAACAACCTGCCTCCAGAAGTGGTGAATGCTCCAACACTGGAAGTTTTTAAGAAGAGACTGGACAGCCATTTATCCAAAATGGTATAGGGTTTTCTGCTTGAGCAGGGGGTTGGACTAGATGGCCTCCAAGGTCCCTCCCAACATCATCATTATTATTTTTGTTGTTGTTGTTATTGTTTATATCTGGATATTTGTGAATGTAAGCTGTGAGATTTCCAGAGCAGACGTTGCTCTAGAGATAGTCCTTTGCCACAGCTTTTGCTCCATCTTGGTATCTTTGTTCTTTGCACATTAAAAAAAAGTCCTCCACTATGAGCAGAATATTGCTATAATTCTGCTGCAAATGCAAAACACTGTAATTAGGGCAAGGGATTGTGGACTCAATGAACAGTTTATTGTTAGCATTATCTTCACGGGAGAGCACTTGTGCACCAGGAGATGGCTCTTTCCAGCTTTCAAATATTATTTTCAATATTATTGTATTCTCCTCCAGAGAAGACAGTACTGTACAACAAAGCCGTAACCTGAATTGGTTGACAACCCCAGATGGAGGTTTCTGGCACGATCTTAAACCTGTAGGTTTACTGGCAAAGAGTGACCTTTTTTAAAAAAAAAAAATTGTTCACGCCATCAAGATTGGAATTTGTCTTTTTTTAAAAAAAGGTTTTGGGTGAACTGGAGGCTAATGAAGAAAAAATGACATCAACTGAAATGCCAGCAGGCAGAGTAAAATCATAAACATCTTGTGTAGATTTTAGAATAGAATAGAGCTGGAAGGGACCTTGGAGGTCTTCTAGTCCAGCCCCCCGCTCAAGCAGGAGAACCTATACCATCTCAGACGAGTGACTGTCCAGCCTCTTCTTAAAAATCTCCAGTGATGGAGCGTCCACGATTTCTGGTGGCAAGCTGTTCCACTGGTTAATTGTCCTCACTGTCAGGAAGTTTCTCCTTATTTCCAGGTTGCTTCTCTCTTTGATCAGAAGATGCAAAGGAATACAAAACATCAACACCACAAGGTCTCCTCCATAGTCCCTGAGCAGGCAGGATCAAAACTTCTGATCCTTTCTTGCAAAGGGTACGAGAAGGAGCCAAAATTAATGCCTTTAAGCTTTGTTTAAACTCTTGAAAAGCTCTGGAAGTGGTACGGCCCTACCCACTTTTAGATTTCCATGTTTAACCTGCAGTGCAAAGTCTGGCCTGGTCCTCAAGCTGACGAAAATGGTCTGACCTTGATTTGGGGAATGCATCCAGCTTCTGAAAATGGATTTTTAAAAAATGCCAGAACAAAAGACGGATGTGGAAAACAAAAACAAAACAGATTGAGAAATGAAACCGGCTGATGAAAAGGCAAAAGGGAGTGTCCTGCATTTTATCCCATTCCAGCAAGAAAAAGGGAATACACAGCTATGAACGTGAAAACTTAGAAAGGTGGGACCTCAGAAGTCATTTTCCCTGGAATCTTGCAGGAAAATGGAGCAAGAAGAGAATGCTATTGTAGAGAATGCACAAGAACAGGGATTTCTACCTTTAATTTGTAAAACAATGAGAAATTGGGCTGCTTCTCTAAAAGTCCTGAGAAGGCTTATGAAGAAAACTAAGAATCTGATTTCTTGCTAGATCTTAGTTTAGTGAACCTTGGTTATCTCAAGTTTGGACTACTGCAATGCACTCTGCATGGGGCTACCCTTGAAGAATATTCAGAAGCTACAACTGGCACAGAACGTAGCAGCATGGACAGTAATAATAAGGAGAATATTTATAGCTCGGGGTTGACATAGGAGTGTTCTCTGAGCTTGCTTGTTTTCTTGCAGATGCTTCATTACCCAAACTAGGTAACATCATCAGGGCTAGAAAGGAATGAGGTTTTTGGAGATGAAGGAGAAGGAGGAGGAGGAGGAGAAGGAGGAGGAGGAGGACTGTGGGGTCCATGGTGCTCTCTGAGCTTACTTGTTTTCTTGCAGACGTTTCATTACCCAAACTAGGTAACATCATCAGTGCTAGGCATGGACAGGATGGATAGTTTTAAGGCCCCCTTGGGTGGCCCATGTAACACTATTACTGTACTGTACTGGTTGCAGGTTGCTTCTGGGTCTAACCCAAGGTGTTGGTTATCACTTTTAAAGCCCTTTAGACCATATAATATAGACTCATAGGGCTGGAAAGGACCTGGGAGGTCTTCTAGTCCAACCCCCTGCTCAAGATAGGAGCCTTATACCATCCCAGTCAAATAGTTGTCCGTGGTCCATTTACAGCATGGCTCCAGGCTATCTGAGGAACCATCTCTCTCCAATGGGATTGGTCCAGCAGAGGGGCCATGCTGTGGACCCCACCAAACAAAAAATTTCAACTGGTGGGGTCCAGGAGAAGAGCCTTTTCTGCCAGGGCTCTCACTCTCTGGAAATAAGAAGAAATTTCCTCTCAGTGAGAACCATTAATCTGTGGAACGGCTTGCCTCCAGAAGTGGATGCTCCATCATTGGAGGGCTTCGAGAGGATATTGGACATCCATTTGTCCAAGATGACATAAGGTCTCCTGCTTTGGGTTGGGAGTTGGATTAGAAGACACCCAAGGCTCTTCCAGCCGTAGGATTCTGTGATTCTATATAGTTCTATGTTTCAGATGTTTTTTTCCATCTACCCAGGTCTACTCCAGCATACTAAAAAGCAGAGACATCACCCTGCCAACCAAAGTGCGTATAGTCAAGGCCACGGTTTTCCCAGTTGCAATGTATGGCTGTGAAAGTTGGACCATCAGAAAGGCTGAGCGCCAAAGAATGGAGGCCTTTGAACTCTGGTGCTGGAGAAGACTCCTGCGAGTCCCCTGGACTGCAAGGCGATCAAACTGGTCAGTCCTGGAGGAGATCAACCCTGACTGCTCTTTAGAAGGCCAGATCCTGAAGTGGAAACTCAAGTACTTTGGCCCCCTAATGAGAAGGAAGGACTCACTGGAGAAGAGCCTGATGCTGGGAAAGATGGAGGGCAAGAGAAGAAGGGGACGACCGAGAATGAGGTGGCTGGATGGAGTCACTGAAGCAGTAGGCGTGAACTTAAATGGACTCCAGAAGATGGTAGAGGACAGGAAGGCCTGGAGGAACGTTGTCCATGGGGTCGCGATGGGTCAGACATGACTTCGCAACTAACAACAACAACAAGGTCTACTCTGGCACTTTCTTCCAGGTCTTCCAGCCAGAGAAGATTCTTCTTCATTACCTTCTTAATTTGAGATGCCAGTCTGAAAATTTGCACACACAGAGTATATGCCACACCACTGAACCGTGGCAGGCTTTTTAAGAGTGCAAATTCCTGGCCAACAGTAAGAAGAATTATTAGTAGTAACTGCTTCAGGCAGCCTTCCGGCAGCTGAGTGCCTTTTTTTTCCTTTTCCTAACTCTTCAAAAGTTGTTTTCTTGCCTTCAGAATAAAATACTGCCAATTCCATTTCCTGAGCCTTTTGTGTGGCACTTATGCTATAACAAACAAAATTGGCAACTCGTTTTTTTTATTTAAAAAAAAAAGTTGTGTCGGGAAGCTGTGCAGCGAAGACCCACAAAGGAGTGACATTGATGGGAGATGTATTTTTCGCTTCAATGTCAGTGGCAGTAAAATTACAATTTTGCGGACAAATAATGATTTAAGACTTCTTCATACTGCTGGCAGGGTTTTGAAGACTAAAATAAATAAATAAATAAATAAAAACCCAAGAGCTGGAGAAATGTTTCCTTGACATTTTCTGCCATAAAGGGAGTAAGTCTTCACTTCTGGAGTGGGGTCAGTAAATTTTCTATTTGTTTTTTTTTCTTTTCCCCACAATCCAAATAGGAAATTTATTTCCTCTGGGATACTCTGCTATTTTTAGAGGACAAAGGGATGATCTATCTATATCTGTCTGTCTATCATCTATCAATCTATCTATCATCAGTCTATCATCTTCTTATCTATCACCTATCTATCATCTCTATATCTATCTATCTATCTATCTATCTATCTATCTATCTATCTATCTATCATCTAAATCTAACTATCATCCACCTATCTATCTATCTATCTATCTATCTATCACCCACCCACCCACCTACCTACCTACCTACCTTCCCCCATGCTATCACTCTGCTAAGCAACTAATTCCCACAACCCTGTCATGCCCTGGGATGTCAAACCACCTAGTAGGCTGTATTACCTGTTATCCTCTTTCTCATCTTTCCTAACCTATTTCCTTAGCTTCTTATGACTATAGCTTTGTGGTTTGTATGTCATGATTTATGTTGATTGCTTTTATTAGTACCTTATTATGATTTATACTGATTGATTATTTAGTATCCTTTGACTATCACTGAGTGTTGTATCTTATGATTTATGATGATGGTATTTTCTAATTATGATAATGATTTATCACTTGTTGCTTGTATGTACACTGAGAGCTTATGCACTGGAGACAAATTCCTTGTGTGTCTAATCAAACTTGGCCAATAAAGCTATTCCATTCCATTCCATTCCATTCTATTCTATTCTATTCTATTCTATTCTATTCTATTCTATTCTATTCTATTCTATTCTACATTCTATTTCTATTCTATTCTATATTTTATTCCATTCCATATTCTATTCTATATTTTATTCCATTCCATATTCTATTCTATTCTATTCCATTCCATTCCATTCCATTCCATTCCATTCCATTCCAGTATCTATTCTATTCTATTCTATTCTATTCTATTCTATTCTATTCTATTCTGTTCTGTTCCTTTCCATATATTCTAATTCTATTCTATTCTATTCCATTCCATTTCCTATTCTATTCTATTCTATTCTATTCTGTTCTACATTCTATTTCTATTCTATTCTATATTTTATTCCATTCCATATTCTATTCTATATTTTATTCCATTCCATATTCTATTCTATTCTATTCCATTCCATTCCATTCCATTCCAGTATCTATTCTATTCTATTCTATTCTATTCTATTCTGTTCTACATTCTATTTCTATTCTATTCTATATTTTATTCCATTCCATATTCTATTCTATATTTTATTCCATTCCATATTCTATTCTATTCTATTCTATTCCATTCCATTCCATTCCAGTATCTATTCTATTCTATTCTACATTCTATTTCTATTCTATTTTTTATTCCATTCCATATTCTATTCTATATTTTATTCCATTCCATTTCATTCTATTCTATTCTATTCCATTCCATTCCATTCCAGTATCTATTCTATTCTATTCTATTCTATTCTATTCTATTCTATTCTATTCTATTCTATTCTATTCTATTCTATTCTATTCTGTTCTACATTCTATTTCTATTCTATTCTATATTTTATTCCATTCCATATTCTATTCTATATTTTATTCCATTCCATATTCTATTCTATTCTATTCTATTCCATTCCATTCCATTCCATTCCAGTATCTATTCTATTCTATTCTACATTCTATTTCTATTCTATTTTTTATTCCATTCCATATTCTATTCTATATTTTATTCCATTCCATATTCTATTCTATTCTATTCTATTCTATTCTATTCTATTCTATTCTATTCTATTCTATTCTATTCTATTCTATTCCATTCCATTCCATTCCATTCTATTCTATTCTATTCTATATATCAGTGATGGGTTCTCTTTTTGGGACAGACCTGCCAAATGGTAGATGATTACTATTGGTTTTTTACACTTTTTTGACAATGCAAGCCGCATCACGATTCTTTCTTTTTATAGTTTCCCCCAGCATGCATTGTAACACGAAACTCTGTGTTTCCTTGAAGCAGCCAAAGGAAACGGCTCGTAAAGCAGAGCTTGCCAGGAGCAGGGGAAGCTACTTGAAAAGCCTGTGTCAAAGAGCAAAAGAAACCGGAATATTATCTAGACATGATCAAGAGTGAGCCAGACTCATCCAGAGCCTTTCGTGGAGATGAAAGGAGGGAAGGAAGAAGAAGCAGAAGAAAAAAGAATTGTTAGGGAGCTCAAGACCGCTTGCAAAGAGAGACACGTCATTCTTCCTTCCTCCCTCTCTCCCTTCCTTCCTTCCTCAGTTCTCTTTTCATCAAGGGTGTTTTCTGATTTCCCATCTTCACCGTCCGAGCTTTGGGAAGAACGCTGGGGCTCAAATGAGGGTCACAGAGAAGCTCATTAGATGCGACACAAAAGCTGGTTTGCCGTTGGAACTAAAGTTCTGTCAATCAAGCAGCCTCAAAGGTTGAATCTCGGCAGAGACAGAACGATGCCTGGGGAAAAGAGAAGACAACACAGGCAGTCCTTGACTTATAACAGTTCATTCAGTGATCGTCCCAAGTTACAATGATGCTGAAAAAAGGGACCATTTTTCACACTTAGGACCATTGCAGCACCTCCCCCAAGGTCACGTGATCAAAATTTGGATGCTTGGCAACTGGCTCATATTTACGACGGTCGCTGTGCCCCGGGATCATGTGATCAACCTTCTGATAAGCAAAGTCAATGGGGGGGGGGGAGAGGGGAGAAGCCAGATTCACTTAACAACCCTGTTACTAACTTAACAACTGGAATGCTCCACTGAACAACTGTAACAAAGAAGATAATAAATTGGGGCAAAACTCATTTAACAAATGTTTCACTTAGCAACCTCAAGATTGGGCTCCATTGTGCTCATACGTTGAGGACTACCTGTACTTCAAAGTAGGCAATATGGTCACCCTTGCAAGGGGGGCAAATCCTATCTGGAAGAAGCTTTCCCCACTTTTGGGGTGGGGGGGGAGAGACTGAGGAAAGCAACGGATACCATCTCTGGTTTTCGTTTCCTACAACCTTACAAAGCATCAACAGATGTGGTGCACTGCTTTTTTTTTAAAGAGTGATTTCAGAAGCAGCTGTGAGAGGCTGGCTTTTCTTACAGGACGGGAGCTGATACGATTAAGCCACCCGACAGAGTCTTAAATCCTCCCCATATTGTTTGTTTTTCAGTTCACACAGTTTTCTTCTACGGCTTAAGAAACCAGAATCTTCTTGTCTAGCCTGGGTGGACTTCAGCCTTAGCTCCCAGAGTCGTGGCTGCTCCATCCCTGGAGGTTTGTAAGAAGAGACTGGACAGCCATTTGTCTGGAATGGTATAGGGTCTCCTGCTTGAGCAGCAGGTTGGACTAGAAGACCTCCAAGGTCCCTTCCCACGTTTGTCATCCTGTTATTCTGCAAGGCTTAAGTCACCCACTCTTTAGGAAATCCTAACTCCAAAATTTGGGCACACTCTACCCACTCAAGGGGAATCTGAGACCACAAAGACATATTTGCAAGATACCTTTCCTTCTAGGCCAGATGTTTTGCATCTCTGGATTAAACCATTAGCTCTTTGCCTACTCCCTTTCTATTAGTTACTTATCTGAGTAGTTAGACCAAGAAGACCTCTGGAGCAACATCCTCAGAAGTATGTATGGCTCCTTTGATCTTCTTTCAATGAAGTCTAAAGACCTCGGTTTCTCCCAGGCCTCTTATGGGAAAAAAAAATTTCTTTAAGCTGTTTGTCTTACTGTTCTTACCAGATGGTATCATGTTTGCTTATATTGTTTCCAATAGAATAGAATAGAACAGAACAGAACAGAACAGAAAATGTGGAACAGAACAGAACAGAACAGAACAGAACAGAATAGAATAGAATAGAATAGAATAGAATAGAATAGGTTACATAATAAATATACAGGATAAGAATAGAATAGAATAGAATAGAATAGAATAGAATAGAATAGAATAGAATAGAATAGAATAGAATCTTTATGTGGAATAGAATAGAATAGAATAGAATAGAATAGAATAGAATAGAATAGAATAGAATAGAATAGAATAGAATCTTTATATGGAATAGAATAGAATAGAATAGAATAGAATAGAATAGAATAGAATAGAATAGAATAGAATAGAATAGAATAACAGAATTGGAAGGGACCTTGGAGATCTTCTAGTCCAACCCCTTTCTCAGGCAGGAAACCCTATATTGTATGCTACCCAGAGTTGTTATGGAGCCAGGCAGCCTTAGGAAAATGGACAAATATATAAATGGGCTCATTAATATTAGGGGATATTATTTGATTGAGCTTGAAGGAGAAGATACCTGCATGATCATAAATAAATGATAAATAAAATAAATAAGAAATAAAAAGCCAGCAGCTTTCTATTTATTTGCTACAGATCAGTTTGCATTTTTGTTTTACTCAATCCACCCTGAAGTCTTTCAGCTTGATGAGCAAACAAAGAAGCCAGCTTCCAAAGGATGATGGTTTAACTGAACGCAAGCTAGACAGTGAATTGGAAAAAGTTAGGCCATCTCTTGGAATTATTCGTCTTTCAAAAAACAGTGGTTAAGAACTGCATAATAAAACATGGAGATTGTTATTTGTTTGTTGTTTCCTTTCCTCTTTCATGCTCATCTGTGCTGAATTGTAAAGGAGAAGGATATTGTGATTGATTTTCTTTGCTTCTCCAATGTGGTAGTTGTCAAAGCCAACTCTTCTTCCATCAGGAAGGGCTTAAATGTTTGATGGGGCTGTCATGGAAAAGACAAATGTGTCCAATCAGAAGCAGCTGAAGAGAGAAAGAGAGAGAGATAACCTCTCAGCATTTCTTGCAGGCTACTAAACAAGGGGAAGAACTTTCGAGATATGACCAGATGTTTCGGCAGAGTGTGTGAAGATGAGCAGAGTGTGTGAAGATGGGCAGAGTGGGTGACGATGGGCAGAGTGGGTGAAGATGGGCAGAGTGGGTGAAGATGTCCTTGTCAAACCAGGAGCTTCTTCTCCGGGCCTGACTTCTTTCCACTTTTTCTATGCAAGCGAGGGCGATCACAGATTACAACCAGAAGGATAATGGTACCACCAGTACTCTGATTAGGGGACTGGAGGCCAAAGCATATAAGGAAAGGCTGTTGGAATTGGGTATGTCTAGTTTAATGAAGAGAAGGACGAGGGGGGACATGATAGCATCTCAGGGGCTGCCATAAAGAAGAGGGAGTCAAGCTATTTTCCAAAACACCTGAAGACAGGACAAGAAGCAACGGATGGAAAGTCATCAAGGAGAGAAGCAACCTGGAACTAAGGAGAAACTTCCTGACAGTGAGAACAATTAACCAGTGGAACAACCTGCCTCCAGAAGTGGTGAATGCTCCAACACTGGAAGTTTTTAAGAAGAGACTGGACAGCCCTTTGTCTGAAATGGTATAGGGTTTCCTCCCTGAGCAGTGGGTTGGACTAGATGACCTCCACGGTCCCTTCCAACTTTTGTATTATTATTATTATTATTATTATTATTATTATTATTATTATTATTATTATTATTATTATTATTATTATTATTATTATTA
>NW_015387331.1:132171-152037 GCF_001527695.2 Protobothrops mucrosquamatus
ATGGCCCGGTGGTTAAAGATGTTGAGCTTGTCAGCTGGAAAGCCGACAGCCCAGATTTAAGACCCGAGCACTGCACGATGGGGTGAGCTCCCATTCCTTGCTCCAGCTCCCGCCCACCTAGCAGCTCGAAAGCATGCAAATGCGAGTAGATAAATAGGTACCACTTCGGTGGGAAGGTAAACAGTGTTCCATGAGCCTTGGCTTATAGTCATGCTGGCCACATGACCACAGAAGCATCCTTGGACAATGTTGGCTCCCTTGGCTAGGAGACAGAAATGAACACCACCCTTTAGAGTCAGACACAATTGGACAGGGGAAACTTTTACCTTTATAGAGTTACAAAATAACAGAGTTGGAAGAGAGGACTTCTAGACCAACCCCTGTTCAAGCAGGAGAGCCTAGGCCTTTTCAGACAAATGGCTGTCCAATCTCTTCTTAAAAGGGGGCTTGTTTGAGCCCCTTGAGGTCTCAAACAATTTGAGGGGTTGCCACAAAGAAAAGAGAGTCGACCTGTTCTCCAAAGCACCTGAGGACAGAATAAGAAGCAATGGATGGAAACCTATCAAGGAGAAATCCAACCTAGAAATGAGAAGAGACAATCAGAACAATCAACCGGTAGAACGGCTTGTCTTCAGAAGTTGTGGGTGCTCCATCGCTGGAAGATTTTAAGAAGAGATTGGAGAGCCATTTGTACGGAATGGTATAAGGTCTCCTGATTGAGCAGGGGTTGGACTAGAAGACGTCCAAGGTCCCTTCCAACTCTGTTATTGTGTTATTCTGAAAAGAAGACAATCAGCACATCTCTCAGATCTACTCTTGCCTCTACGGGACTCAAGATCGCTCCCTCCCTTCCTTGTTCCATTCTCAAAGAGAAGCAAAACAGCTTGACTACTCTATGGTTGTTGTTGTTAGTTGCGAAGTCGTGTCCGATCCACCACGACCCCATGGACAACGTTCCTCCAGGGCTTCCTGTCCTCTACCATCTTCTGGAGTTCCTTTAAGCTCATGCCTCCTGCTTCAGTGACTCCACCCAGCCACCTCATTCTCTGTCATCCTCTTCTTCTATTGCCCTCCGTCTTTCCCAGCATCAGGCTCTTCTCCAAGTGAGTCCTTCCTTCTCATTAGGTGACCAAAGTACTTGAGTTTCAACTTCAGGATCTGGCCTTCTAAAGAGCAGTCGGGGTTGATCTCCTCTAGGACGGACCGGTTTGAACTATGGTCATTAAAGGCCATAAGGGTAGATAATGCTTTGCATGGAATCGGTTGGAAGCAATGCAGATCAGAAATGAAAATAATGTGTCTCTTTGCATCCCTTTCAGAGATTCATCTAGCAACAACGATGCCTCCCCTTCCCCCCCCACCCCGCCCGCCCGGCTCAGTACAAAAACTCATTAAGCTAGGATGTTAATGTTACTGGATAAGCATTTCATTTGGGATTGATTGCCTTGCCCACTTTGGATGATGTTTTCTGCTTTAAGCCTTGATGTGCTTTGTTAAGCATTGATTTCTAGTACATAAAACATGCAGATTTTGAGGTTAGATACTGCCTGCACAGATGAGTATCAGACGTTCCTGTTGCATTTTCCTCCCCTGTGATACTAAATGCTTATGCAACATATCAGTTGCTCAACTGTTGGTGTTCCGCCAGAATGTCTTGGTGCTTGGTATTCAGGTTAAGTCAAGGGTCTTCAAACTTGGCCCTTTTATGACTTGTGGACTTCAACTCCCAGAATTCCTCAGCCAGTTTGAAGACCCCTGGGTTAAGTTGCTTTGGTAGAATTCTCAAATCCCTTCCAGCCCTGTGAATCTATGTTCTATGTGCAAATTTTGGAACTGTACCCCAGGATATCGGAACTATATCCAAAGCACCTGAAGTCAGAACAAGAAGCAATCAAAGAGAACAATCTATGAAGAATACGGAAGAACGGCTGCAGGACTTGGGGATGGCTAGTCTAAAGAAAAGAAGAAATAGGGGAGACATGATAGCAGTGTTCCAATATTTGAGGGGCTGCCACAACAAGAGGGGGTCACGTTATTCTCCAAAGCACCAGAGGGTAGGACAAGAAACAATGGTTGGGAACTGATCAAAGAGAGCAGCAATCTGGAATTAAGGAGAAACTTCCTGACAGTGAGGACAATTAACCAGTGGAACAGAAGTTGCCTCCAGAAATCGTGGGTGCTCCATCACTGAAGATTTTTAAGAAGAGACTAGACAGTCACTTGTCTGAGATGGTATAGGTTCTCCTGCTTGAGCAGGGGGCTGGACTAGAAGACTTCCAAGGTCCCTTCCAGCTCTATTCTATTCTATCTAGTCAAGGAGAAAACCAATGCAGAAGTAAGGAGAAATTTTCTGACAGTCAGAACAATTGATCAGTGCAACAGCTTGCCTCCAGAGTTGTGGGTGTGCCATCCCTGGAGGTTTTCATGACGAGATTGGACAGGCATTTGTCTGAAATGGCATAGGGTCTCCAGCTTGATCATGGGGTTGGACTAGAAAACCTCCAAGGCCCCTTCCAACTCTGTTATTCGGTTATTCTGTTATATGACTCCTTGCTTTGAGACCTACTCTGAAATCAGTATTTATTCCAACAATATTTTTAAAAGAACATCTTGGTGATGCTGTCAATTATCACATGACTTTATATATTATTTTCCATGCTCAGTAGAAGCAATAAGAAAACATTATTAAGAATAAGAGATATAAATATTTAAAGGGTAAACATTAAATGCTAAAAATGGGTGAATAAATGTGATTTTTTTTTCTCAGTTTGGTTTACTTTTCTCTTTCCTATCAATTACAAATAGAAGTATTTGGTACTTAAGGAATTGTTACAAATGGATCATTGTACTAATTTATACCCCAGCAACTACAATAATATATTTCTATTCTAAGTAATGGAATACTTCAACCAATATTGGTCACCATATCACAAAAAAGATGTTGAGATCTTGGGAAAAGTTCAAAGAAGAGCAACTAAGATGACCCAAGGCCTGGAGACTAAAACATATGAAGAACATCTGCAGGACTTGGGTTTGGCTACTCTAAAGAAAAGAAGAAACAGGGGTGACATGATAGCAGCTTTCCAGTATCTGAGGGGCTGCCACAAGGCAGAGGGGGCCTGGTTGTTCACCAAAACACCAGAGGGAAGGACGAGAAACAATGGTTGGAAACTGGTCAAGGAGAGAAGCAACCTGGAATTAAGGAGAAACGTCCTGAGAGTGAGGACAATTAACCAGTGGAACAGCTTGCCTTCAGAAATCATGGATGCTCCATCACTGGAGGTCTTTAAGAAGAGAATGGACAGCCTCTTGTCTGAGATGGTATAGGTTCTCCTGTTTGAGCAGGGGGCTAGACTAGAAGACCTCCAAGGTCCCTTCTAGCTCTATTCTATTTGAAGGTCAAAGCTTCAGGAGATCTTGGCTTCTTTTTGTAGTTTACCAAGTGCAGCTCTCAGATTAGCTGTAAATTTGTTGCTCATTATTACAGAAGAAAAAATAATAGTATTCAGTCAATGCTAGGTCTGGCTCAGTGAAGGAGATAAATCTGATATTTCTACTTGAAAGCCAAAGTTAATGGAGGAGAAGCAGTACCGCTTGGTGAGATGTAAAGACCAAAAGACAAAACTGAACATTCTTGGCCTGTCACAATAACTTTGAAAAGATCCAATTCGTTTCTTCCACCTCTCAGAAGAGGCTCAGAACCCACAGCCCTTTTTAAAATTCCCAGGAAGATATTCCCAAATCCCAATGGGTGGGTGTCAGCTAATGGCATCAAAGTTTATGAAAAACATGACCTATCAAGATCCACGTTGGCCAGAAATTACAACCAAGACCTCTAACTATTTTAGACCCAAATGCTAGATAATGCTAGAGAAAGTGGTATAGTAACAAATCCAAGTGTAAAGCCATGTCTTAATCTATATGGAAGGGTAGCAGGATTTATTTATTTATGTGTTTGCTCAAATTATTTGGCCGCCCATTTTTTTTTAATCTCAAGGCGGCTTACAATAAAACACACAATAAATCGGAGCTGTTGTCCTGGATACTGAATCTAAACTCCTGAATTCATTGACTCTATAGCAGCTCTCCAGAGTCCTGTACTAAGGACTTTGTGGTTTATTTTCATTTTCTATTATCTCATCTCATAGGGTCGCTTGGATGTTAGAAGGCCCTACTCAAGCTGAACAATTTCAAAAACCTCCTCTACCTTCAATTTCTTGGAGTCTTTGGTTTAATTTGTTCCATTTTCCTACTATACTCATCCATTCTTGCCTTAAGCACCTATCAATACTTAAAATATTTATAAGAAAGTATTATAGTTTCATCCTTTGCATTAGAGAATAGAGAAGACACATGAGGCAATCAACAACACTTTTAAAGAAATAAATACACAAAGAAGAAAACAACAATAATCTACCCTTCCTGGATATCCTGGAGAGGAAACAATGCCAGACTACAAACCTGGGTTTATTGAAAAACAACCCACACTCAGTGAGATCTCTAGCAAATCAACAATCCAAATTTCCCACAAAGGGATGTTTGTAAGAACATTATTCAGATAAACACATTATAGTAATCCAGAATTCCAAAAAGAGGTAACAGACTACGTATACAACTTTGTCCAACGCAACAAGTCTTACACAGCTTCATTTTGCAAAGGGCCTAGGTACGTAACTTATCCACAACACAAACATCACAGCCCATGAAAAGAATCACTCTTTCAATCATCAAAAAGATATCTGAGACAACTCACAGACTATTACAACCTTTTGGTATCACTGTGGAACACAAAGGAACAACATCGCTCCCGAACATCCTAAGCCAATCCAAATATCAAATAATTAAAGGAGTCAAAATATGAGTCATTTTACAGCATACAAAGTAAGGATCGTAACAGGCACTAGGTATGGCAGGCAGGTCAAAGACTGGCAGAACACATCCACAACTATCAACTGACAGTCAAAAATGTGATGCCAATTCCTTAATCGCTCAGTACATAGACAAATCCAACCACTATTTCTACTGGTAAATTATTGACATTTTAGATCAAGCCAAATCTAAAAATACTAGGAAATTCCTGGAAGCTTGGCATTCTGACTAATCAGCCATCAGTATGCATCTAGAGAGAATGGCCATCCACATATATACAGTAGACATAAAAGTCTATATTATTGTATATTTTTATTGTTATTTCCCCCCCCCCCCAAGAGATTTCAGTTTGTTTTTTCAATTGAATTGTACAGCTTACATGATATATTAAAGGCGAGAAAAAGTTTGAAGTGATTTATCTTGGTCTGAATTTTTTACATCTAAAAAAACCTGGCTTTTTCACAGGAGCATATAGACTTTTTATATCCACTGTATACTACTAAAACTCTCTTTTCTGTCTATTTGTTTATAACCTTCAATTAGCCCAAATCATTTCTGAATCAAGGTACCTTTAATCTGCTAACATAAAGCATTAGCATTAGATCTTCCCAAGCTATGTAGCATACAGGGCAACTAACGTAAAGAATCAGTACAAAATCTGGGACCTATTTTACTTCTTTGGAAGTGAAATTTCAAGGATCTTCAGACCAGCTGCACTTGCAAAGTTAGGATCATTGCAGCATCACCGGGGTCAGCTGCGATCATGTGAGAGTGATTTACAAGCCTCCTTGCCAGCTTCCCACAAGGAATGTCATTGGGGAAGCCAGCAGGAAGTTGAAAATCATCCCCACTCCCAGTGTGGAATGGAATGGAATGGAATAGAATAGAATAGAATAGAATAGAATAGAATAGAATAGGATAGGATAGGATAGGATAGGATAGGATAGGATAGGATAGGATAGAACAGACAGACAGACTGTAGAATAGAAGAGAAGAAAGTAGAATAGAATAGAAATAGAATATAATAGAAATAGAGAACAGAATATAGAATAGAGCAGAATAGAATAGTAGAGTAGAGAAGAATAGAAGTAGAATAGAATACAATAGAATAGAGTAGACAGATTGTAGAATAGAATAGAATAGAATAGAATAGAATAGAATAGAATAGAATAGAATAACAGAATTGGAAAAGACCTTGGAGGTCTTTTAGTCCAAATGTCAACATGAAAGCAACATAGCTCAGAGAACACCAAGAACCCATCCATTCAACCCTGAGCTACATATATTCCATACTGCTGGAATAGGTGAAGACTCAGGGGTCATATCTGGGACCTTTTGGACATGCTTGTGTATTTTTCATTCTTATTATTCGCTTCTCTTTCTTCTGGGGTTGAAGACAGGAGCAAAAAGATACAAGACCAATTGAAGCAGGTGCCACCATCTAGACACTCTCCACTCACTCTCTGCTGGACCAGGGTGGAACTCCACCATGGAAGGACACCTTAGGTGAGATTCCTCCAAGCTTCTAAGATGCTTTCATTTGTAACCCTTGTTTCTATAGCCAAGACGGAACTGTGTGTGATTAAAATTCTCATCCCACCCTACCTCTATGTCTCCCTCCTTTACTTCCTTCTCAAAGTTGATTTAGATTGTATTCTGGTTAGGCACAGGCATTCTGATTATATTAATGGCAAGAGTTCAAAGTTTCACTGGATTGTGATCATTAGCTCGCCAGTGAATATATTAAATGCCAAATAGCCAATTTTTTTTCTAAGAGCATTGGATGGGGGAAGAAAGCAATTTCATTTATTTTCTTCTTCATCATAAGTCTAACAGGGCATTCAGTAATGAACATCCTTCCCCATTTCCCCTCCTTTTTTCTCTCTCTATTTTCTCTCTATCTATTTTCTCTCTATCTATTTTGTCAGCCATCTCTTTCTTAACCCTGAACCCATTTTACATTGTAAGCATATACATATTTTCTAGGAAGTAAATCTTGCTGAATTCAGTAATAGTCACGAGGAAATTACATGGGTTGTTGGGCTGAATTGCTTCTAACAAAAAAAATTCTGGGTCAAGGGATCACAATATTATGAGGTGACATTTTGAGATGACATTTTAACAGAATAGTAGAGTTCGAAGGGACTTTGGAGGTCTTCTAGTCCAACCCCTTGCTCAAACAGGAGACCCTATACCATTTCAGACAAATGGTTGTCCAATCTCTTCTTAAAAACCTCCGATGATGGAGCACCCACAACTTCTGGAGGCAAGCAGCTCCACTGGTTAGTTGTTCTCATTTTCAGGAAGTTTCTTCTCATTTCTAGGCTGGGGTTCTCTCCTTGATAAGTTTCCATCCGTTGCTTCTTGTTTTTCCTTCAGATGCTTTGGAGAATAGATTGAACCTCTTTTCTTTGTGGCAGAGCTATTCAAGCATTGCAACTTTAAGACTTGGGGACTTTTCAACTCCCAGAATTCCCTAGCCAATCATGCTGGCTGGGGAATCTTGGGAACTGAAGTCCACAGGTCTTAAAGTTGCCAAGCCTGGACACCCCTCATTTAGGGGATCTGATCAGATCCTTTTGGACTTCTGAAGGACTCTGGTGGATACTGTGTCCAATCAACAAAGTCTTTGAAAGTCAACGCAGGCCTACTAACTCATTGCTAACTATATTAACCTATGGGTGGGTGGGGGGAAACCACATTTCTTGTGAATGAGTTCAGGAACTTCCAAAGGGACCTATGCCGAGATATGTAAGTTCTCCATCACCTGCCATTTCTCCAACGTGAATACCTCCAAAGGCAATTCTTCACCTGTCCTGATCAATGAGCACAGGGCCTTGTTTGAAAAATCCATGAATCCTTTCCCAGGGATTCTTTCATGCTGGATCCATCCTAAAAAATAACATCCAGGATCATAGCAGCAATGCTCAGGTGGATCAAATATGATTGATTTAATTGATCAAATTGATATTATCAGGGAGCTTATTTTTTTCCCCCTAAATTGTATTTTCTGTTCCAATTTCCAGGTTGTGGCTGCTTCAACCATTTCAGAATAACCTTCCTAGTTATACTACAGAATGTTATGGAGGCTATCTTACAGCTGACCAAAATCTTAATGTTACCTATTTGATGGCAAAATTTTGCTGCTTAGCAACACGGGTATATTCTGAGAAAATCACAGTCAAGGGACAGAATGGTTATCTTCAGAGGTGGCCTTGCTTACACACACAAAATGCGATACACCCCAACCCCCGGTCCATGGACCGGTGCCAGGCCACAGCATGCCAGCAACTGGTCCACACAAACAAGCAAAGCCCCATCCATGGGATGCAGGCAACACACAAAACCATGCCCCCTCCAGTCCATGGAAAAACCTTTCTCCATGGAACTGGTCCCTGGTGCCCAAAAGGTTGGGGACCTCTGACCCAGGCAGTCCAAAGGACCAAATACATGGTGGAACAAGAATGTTTTGGGATTGTCTTGAAGGATAAAAATTTGAATGCCTTTTTTTTCTATTAAAAAGATGTTCTCAAGGACAAGGGCAGCCTTCGTTTGGCCCTTCTCATTACTATCTGAAAATACACACCTTACTAATTCAGAAAAACCCAAGCCTCAATCTATGTCATTGTCAACACTGCTAACATTGGGTGTTCTTGACAGTCATTGTAATACAGATAGTCCTCAGCCTCACGACCACAGTTGGGACCAGAACTTCCGTTGCTAAGCCAGACAATTGTTAAGTGAACCACACTCAATATTATGACCTTTTGCTGTGGTGGTAAAGCGAATCAACGTGGATGTTAAGTCAAGCATATGGCCGCTAAGCAAATGACTGACTTCTCCTTGTTGGAAGTCGGCTGGGAAGGTTGCAAACAATGATCAAGTGACCGTAGGATGCTGCAACTATCGTAAATCCATGCTGGTTGGCAAGGGCCCAAATTCTGATCATGTGACCACAAGACCTCTGTAACAGCCAGGAGCCCTGGTGGCGTAATGGTTAAAATGTAGTATTGCAGGCTGATTTTGCCTTCCACTGCCAGAAGTTCGATCCTGACTGGCTCAGGATCCTTGACTCAGCCTTCCATCCTTCCGAGGTCAGTAAAATGAGGACCCAGATTGTTGGGGGCAAATATTCTGACTCTGTAAACCGCTTAGAGACGGGTGTAAAGCCCTGTGAAGCAGTATATAAGCCTAAATACTAGTGTTATTGCCCTTCCTTCCTTCCTTCCTTCCTTCCTTCCTTCCTTCCTTCCTTCCTTCCTTCCTTCCTTCCTTCCTTCCTTCCTTCCTTCCAGGGTAAAATGAGGACCCAGATTGTTGGGGACAAGATGCTTACAGAGGGCTATAAAGCCCTGTGAAGCGGTATATAAGCTTAAGTGCTAGTCAGTGGTGAGATTCAAATACCTTAACATCCGGTTCTCTACGTGGATGCAGGCCTGGGTGTCCAAGGCCTAGAATGGACTTCCAGAAGTGGCATCCACGCACTTCCGGCGGGCCATTCTAAACCTGGGAGGCCTCTACCAGGCCTCCAAGGCCTAGAATGGACTTCCAGAAGCAGCATGGGTTCACCCAGTTCTCCAAACTCAACAAAATTTAGCTACCGGTTCTACCAAACCGGCTGAATCCCACCACTGGTGCTAGTGCTATTTCTAGCAGTCATAAGTGAGAGGACCAATTGTAAGTAACTTTTTTCAGCACTGTCGTAACTTTGAACAGTTACTAAATGAATGGCTATAAACTGAGGACTACCGGTAATTACTGATGCCATCTCGTACAGTACTTTCTGCTCCACTCTCCACTCTCGTTCCATTTTCCTTGCCTGACTCACCCCGTGCATTATGGAAGCCACTGCTGAGATGAAAGGTATTCTTACCTAGCACTTTATTCCTTCATTTCATTCTTTTGAAAACTCGAAGCCTTCAGAAATTGGCCTGAACTAAGCAGTTAGCTAATTAACCTATTTGGAGAGAGAAACCTGGGGGAGGAGGGCTGATTCCTCTGTATCCCATTTGCTTCTCCAAATTAGCTCCTTGAAAGCATCTGCTCTCTCTTCATCCACACACTCCTATCTGGAGTGCACAGGTGGATTTCGCTGGATGGAACGAACGCTGGCAGGTTTTGCTGAACCGAAATCAACTCTGATGGGAATTCATCTCTGTGACTCCACACTGAGTCATGAGCAAAGAACACAGAACTGTTTCTCCTCAACTGAGTCCAGTTTAAGAAAAGGGGAATAATTTGTGCTAGACTCCAGTTTAAGAAAAGGGGAATAATTTGTGAAGACCATGTGGATATTTGGGTTTTTTTCCCCCTTCTGAGGATGACTTTCTGCATTTTGAAGACCACATATCCTACAGCAGTGGTTCTCAACCTTTTTAATGCCGCGACCCCAACCGGTCGTAAGTCGAGGACTAAACCGGTCGTAAGTCGAGGAGTAAACCGGTCGTAAGTCGAGGACTACCCAACCGGTCGTAAGTCGAGGACTTTCCCTGCCCGGGAGCACCACACATGCGTGGTTCCGTCCCCTGCGCCGGCCGAGGCGTAGCTGGCAAGCGGCAGAGACGGAGCAGGCCGACCACCAGCTGGCCCAGGTCAAGGGAGGTAAGGCACCCGCCGGAAAAGGGGGAAAAAAATGGCGGACAAAAAAAATGGCGGACAAAAAAAATGGCGGACAAAAAAATGGCGGACAGCCTTGCTTGGCGACCCCCATGAAATGGTCGATCGACCCCAAATGGGGTCCCAACCCACAGGTTGAGAACCACTGTCCTACAGTATATATGAGATTTTGGAGTGGTATGTGAGAATGACCTTGGGGGATGGAGGAATAAGGGAAGTGATGCTGCCTAGGGAACAATCAGATAAGGGAAGGCATAGCCTGCAGTTGCATAACAGGCAGGGGGAGAAACTCAGAAAGGAAAACTTCTCAGTTGATGCTTTCAAGCTGTAGTTTTGGAGAAGACTCTTGAGAGTCCCTTAGACTGCAAGGAGGTCCAATCAGTCAACCCTAAAGGAACTCAACTGTTCTTTGGAAGGACAGATACTGAAGCTCAAATACTTTGGCCACCAAATGAGAAGAGAAGATTGGTTAGAAGAGACCCTGATGTTGGGAAAGATGGAAGGCAAAAGGAGAAGGGGACGGCAGAGGGCGAGATGATTAGGTAGTGGCACTGACACAATGAACATGAATTTAGGGCAAACTCTGAGGGACAGTGGAGGACAGGGGGCCTAGCATGCTATAATCCAGACATGTCAAACTCGCGACATCACATGACACCGCACAATGTATCGGGACAGTTTTGCCATTGCCGGCAATGGGGTGGGTGCAGCTTTTGCATGACTCATCTGGCCCGTGGGCCGGGCAGTTTGACACCCCTGCTATAATCCATGGAGGTCGTGAAGACTTGGACACAACATAGCGACCGAACAACAACAACAGCTTTTCAGGCTGTAAAAGAGACAGTGGAAGATTTGTACTATCAGGCTTGCAAGATTGATGTCAGCCTTCCCAGGAAGACCAGCTAGAAAACATGACCAGATGATATTCCAGTTTATTGTAAGGCTCTCCCCAGTCTGATGTGCGGGACATAATGCAACTCAAAGAGAGGTAGGGCTTCAGTCCCACCGCTGGGGCCCCTGTCTTGGCTGTTTTTGATATCCTCCGTAGATGCCTGTATAGACTGAGCTTTATTTAGCACGCTAGAGTGAAGTGGCATTGGTTATTTTGCAGTTCAGTAGAAACACTGAATCCGCTACACTTGCCTGCATCTCATGGTATAAACCAGATCTATAAATAACAATGGCTGGATTAGCCCTGCAAACTAAACAAAGATGAAAGAGAGCTACTGTTGTGTCTTAGTGTAATGTGAGAACTCAGCCTTTGACCTTCAGAGCTCTGGGGCCACTTGAAAGTCATGTCATCAAAGAAGGGAGTTTTGTTGTGTCAAATAAAGGCAGGCAATAAAGTAGGACCTAGCCTGTTCTGAAGCTCACAGGGAATTGTTGATTGGTGTAGCAGAAGTCAATATTTCGGGGAAATGCCACTGCTTCCAACAAATTCACTTAACACACAGAGGTGGTGGTGATAAGCCAGGATGATGTCATGGCAATGATACACACTTCAGGCTGTCTTCGCCCAATTATCAAATCAACATCAGTTGTGTCAACTGATCTTTGTCTTCTGTGTTCCTCTCTCCTTTGGTTGCCACAAGGGCTGCAACTGACATGCAGCAATCACACTTGCAACCGAGGGTCTTCTCTCTCTGGCCTCTTGTGTGCACCAAGGCTGCGTAGCTTGCAAGCTTAGGGCAAAGGAATACAAATCATAAAACATGCATCATGATGCAATTTCCCCTTTTTATATACTTGTGCATGCAGCATCACAAATAAGCTTAAAAGAGTGGCTTGCATTATAACACATGTTTTGTTATGCAGGCATCATTGTGGTTAGGAATGAATAAGTGTATGTAGAGAATAAGGAACATTATCTTGATGGAGATTCGCTGTTGCTGTTGCTTAAGCAAAGCGGATAGAGCATTTTTAAATCTAAATCATCCAGATTTCAGAAGTAGCTCACACTCCTTCAGTAGATTCACTAGAGTTTCTCAACCTTGGGCACTTGAAGATATGTGGACCAACTGCCAGAATTCCCCAGCCAGCATAACACCTGAAGGCAGGGGAGGAAGCAACGGATGGAAACTAATCAAGGAGAGAACCAATCTAGAACTCGGGAGAAACATCTTAACAGTAACAACAATTAATCTGTGGAACAGCTTGCCTCCAGAAGTTGTGGGTGCTCCATCACTGAAGGTTTTTAAGAAGAGAGTGGACAGCCATTGGTCTGAAATAGTATAGGGTCTCCTGCTTGATCAGGGGTTTGGACTAGAAGACCTCCAAGCTCCATTTCAACTCTGTTATTCTGTGGGAAGCATTCTGGGTTGCAGGCTTGGTTAAAAAGGGGGTGGGAAATCATTCGGAAATCTCATAAACTAGGCTGAAAAAAAATTCTAAAAGAAGGAAATGCAAGCTATTTCCATATAGTTGCCAACAAAACAATGGAATGGAATGGAGTGGAGTAGGAATGGAATGGAATGGGCTGCACTGGACTGGACTGGACTAGACTAGACTAGACTAGACTAGACTAGACTAGACTAGACTAGACTAGACTAGACTAGGAATGGAATGGAAAGGAACGGAATGGAACAGAACAGGAATGAAATGAAATGAAATGGACTGGACTGGACTGGACTAGACTAGACTAGACTAGAAATGGAACGGAACAGAATGAAATGGAACAGGAATGGAGTGGAGTGGAGTGGAGTAGAATGGAACAGAACAGAATGGAATAGAATGTGGAATAGAATGGAATGGAATGGAATGGAATGGAATGGAATAGAATAGAATAGAATAGAATAGAATAGAATAGAATAGAATAGAATAGAATAGAATTATTGGCCAAGTATGATGGGACACACGAGGAATTTGTCTGCAGTGCATAAGCTCTCAGTGTATATACAAACAACAAGGTACAGAAATATAGATATAAATATTCTTTGAGTCAGTTGTGACTCCTGACAACTGCCAGGACAAGTTCAGTTTTCTTGGCAATATTTTCAGGAGCGGCTGGCCGCTACCTTCGGCCTCGGGGTGAAAGAGATTTACGTATCACTCAGCTGGCTTTGTGTCTAAGGCAGGACTAGCATCAGCCTTCCAGTTTCTAAACTGAAGCCTTCAACCCCGGCATCAAACCATCTCTCATATCATATAGTTTTATAATAATTATTGCTCTTTAATATATAGGGGTATTGCAAGCTGCCTAAGGGTGTGCAACAGAATTAAGTTGGGGACAGACTTATGGAGAAAATATATCTGTGTAGTCACCACACCAATTTGATGGCACATAATCAAAACCCACCTAGAATCCATTTAAACTGAAGTGGCCTACTCAGTTCATAAATAAATGAAACTGGCTGAATCCGTGAAGTCACCCCAAAATGAAGAATTGTCTTGAATGTATCTTTATGTAGCCATCAATACAAGGAAACCGTGGGCCCCGAATATTCTCAGAAAGCTTCTAAACCAGTTTGAAAGAAGGGGCTGACCCCGGGGGGATATTTTATGATAAGAAAGCCAATAATAATAATAATAATAATAATAATAATAATAATAATAATAAAGTTGGAAGGGACCTTGGAGATCATCTAGTCCAACCCCCTGCTCAGGCAGGAAACCCTACATCATTTCAGACAAATGGCTGTCCAGTCTCTTCTTAAAAACTTCCAGTGTTGGAGCATTCACCGCTTCTGGAGGCAGGTTGTTCCACTGGTTAATTGTTCTAACTGTCAGGAAGTTTCTCCTTAGTTCTAGGTTGCTTCTCTCCTTGATCAGTTTCCATCCGTTGCTTCTTGTCCTGCCCTCAGGCGCCTTGGAAAATAGCTTGACTCCCTCTTCTTTGGGGCAACCCCTGAGATACTGGAACACTGCTCTCATGTCCCCCCTCGTCCTTCTCTTCATTAAACTAGACATACCCAATTCCAGCAACTGTTCCTTGTATGTTTTAGCCTCCAGTCCCCTAAGCATGATGACCATCATCTCTTCTCTCGTTCTTATTTTAATGGTGAGCAGCAGAGAGGCCCAGAGAACAGAAGGAGCAGAAACGGAGAGCCCCTGCGGATAATGAGGCAGCTCAGAGGAACTAGCATCCTGCGTCAGAGAGAGAGACACACACACAAACAGGTGGCCTGCTCTGAGTGCCAGGGAGACGACTGAAATGACAGAGGGGAAAAAACGATCAGAGAATCTGTGCCGAAATCCGTCATTGCAGTCAGGGAAGGATACACAATAGCTACCCATCTGGATTGAGAAAAAAGAGGGTCTGTTCAAAAGTTGTTGTTTATTTCCCGGCCTTTCTTATAAAACCTGTCTACTGTATCCAAGAGGTCCTATCTCCATTTTCTCTTTCTTTCCTAAACTCTCTTGCAAGAGAGAAAAACAGAAAGGAAGCAGCTGGCCCAAAGAAAAGGGATTGGGATTTTTAAATTAAAAAATGTAAAAAAAAAAAAAGGTGGAGATGACTTGTGAGAATAACAGAGGTTTGATAAGGTTCTACTAGCCTTGGCCTCACCTTGATGAACTTGGTTAACCTAATTAGTTGAACTAGCTGGCCTATTTAATTCTTACCGTAATTGGGAAACCAGGCCTATCTATCTATCTATCTATCTATCTATCTATCTATCTATCTATCTATCTATCTATCTATCTATCTATCTATCTATCTATCTATCTATCTATCTATCTATCTATCCATCCATCCATCCATCCATCCATCCATCCATCCATCCATCCATCCTTCCTTCCTTCCTTCCATCCATCCATCCATCCATCCATCCATCCATCCATCCATCCATCTATCTATCTATCTAATCTATGTATTCTTTTTAAATATTTTAGAATAACTATATTTTTCCTTTTATCTTAATTAACTGTGACTTTTGTGTTTTTGCTGGTCTATGACTGAATAAAGATTTGAACAATTGACTGACTGACTGATTGATTGACTGACTGACTGATTGATTGATTGATTGATTGATTGATTGATTGAGGAGGAAATCATAGGGCTATAGTCTAGATCAGAAAGTGGAAAAAAAACATCCCGAAAGGAGGCAGAGAGGAATCACATCTATCCTGAAACATGAACGTTTCCAGGAAGTCCCCAGGAGCTGACCCAAGGAAGACCTTACTTTTTAAAAAGTGGTGTTAAAGCTCTTCTGGAAGATACCTTCAGGATGATGATTAGCTGGTGCTGTTGGTTGCATTATGGTACATGGGATATTTCATGAGTATATTTTGATCTCATTAAAGGGGATTGATTAAATTTTTAATGGATCTCCATATTGGCGTCACTATATCTGGAGTTTTGTAAACAAACCAGAATTTTTGTTTTACAGTGTATAGTGGTATAGAATGTCAATGAAAACATGGTATATATTTTAAATTGCTTTACAAACAGTGGATTTAAGGAGAGACTTAGCAGTGAGCCAATGCTATTTTGAAGATGTAAGTGGGGAATCTTTGCCTCTCAACTCTATTGAGTTGCATCCTTCAGCATCCTTCACCATAGGTTACGTTGGCTGGTATTGCTCCACTTAAGGAGAAGCTGTATTTTGCCACCCTTGACCAATTTCAGCAAACTAAACAGAGAGGTACCTGGCTCAGAGAGGTACCTGGCTCAGGAATTCTGGGAGTTGAAGTCCACAAGTCATAAAAGAGCCAAGGTTCCCCACCTCTGATCTAGCCTATGGACTACACTGGAAACTGGTGGAAAAAATATTCTGGGGAAAAAGCAATGGAAACCTAATTTCCACAGGATTGTCAAGGAAAGGATCTGAACATGTCGAGAATGGAATAACCTGGAATTGCCCTTGGGCAGTTGCTGTGTGATGCTGAGAAAAGAAGCAGCTGCTTTAAAGAGTTGCAGACATGCTACATTTGCGCTCCTACATGTTCTTGTAGCTCTGTGTGTGTGTGCACGTGCGCACACACACTTTTGTTCTTACAAGATTTAAGGAGACACAGTTTAAACATCCATATTTAACATCCTTGTCCGACATTTGTACGAAAGAAATTTATTAGAAATAATGTTTTAATAGGTGATCAAATCAGACAGAATTTCTCCTTCATTACCGAGTACTTTGAAGGTCTCTCTTGTGTTAATTTTATCTCTAAAGCAATTTTACATCTAAAGGAACCCTACTGATCAAATGAAAGATACATATTTTTACATAGGAAATGAAAAGGCTAATGATCAAAACTGAGTCATTTCATTAGGAAATAAGGCCTTAGAAAAAAATGGAAAATGTGAGACACGTCATGAAGACGTGTTGGGTGAGTTTTCCCCAACTTCTTCAAAACCATTTGACAGAAAGCATGAGCTAATTATACATTGCCACCAAAGACTGCTGATATGTATCAGTAGGAACCTCTTGTGGTTAACAGGCATTTTATAAAACATTGATTATATTAACATACTATTAAATAAAATTGAAATAGATCAGGTTTCTCCACAGGGGTTTGGACTGAGAGCTATTAGCAGAGACACAAGAATCTAATACACCTCTGTGTATTAATGATTCCACCCGTAGAAGTTTCTAGGTGTGCAGTTAACAAGTAGGCTGACTTGGTCGCTCAACAGCGAGACACTGGTGAAGCGGGCACAGCAGCGCCTGCATTTTCTGCATCACATGAGAAAAGCACATCTTCCTTCCCCTGTCCTGACCACTTTCTTCAGGGGGACGATCGAGAGCATCTTGTCATACAGCATCACAGTCTGGTTTGGAAGCATCCCTGCTTTGGACAGGAAGGCAGTCCAGAGAGTGGTAAGGACGGCAGAAAAGATTATTGGCAGTTCACTCCCTTCTGTCCAGGACATGGCACAGAAGCGTTGTTTGAAGCAGGGTCCGTAAAATTATCTGGGATACTACACATCCTCTTCACAACCTGTTTTCCTTGTTCCCTTCTGGGAGGAGGGGGCTTCGTGGTATCCGTAGCAGAACATCCAGATTCAGCCATAGTTTGTTCCATACAGTATCAACCTTGTGAACTCTCAGGTTTCCTCTTTCTGCTATGTACTCAAAATGGACAGTGATTAATGTGTGTGTGTGTGTATGTACTGTAGATGATAGATATAGAGATAGATAGATAGATAGATAGATAGATAGATAGATAGATAGATAGATAGATAGATAGATAGATAGAGAGAGAGAGAGAGAGAGACAGACAGACAGACAGACAGACAGACAGACAGACAGACGTTACCTAGCCTAGTAATGAAACATTTGGAAACCAACCCACAAGCTCAGAAAACAAAGTTTAGAGATGTCAGTGTATATGTATGTGTATGTGTGTGTGTGTATGTATGTATATAGCATGTCTATATGTGTGTTATGTATGTGTATGGGTAGATATATACTTTCTTTTGAGAGCAGGTGACAGAATTTCATTTTTAATGTGGGCCAGTGTGCTCACAGTGAAAAAATGACAACAAATATAATATCTTATATTATCTCATCTCATCTTATCTTAAGAACCTCTGAGAAGTAGAAAAGCTAATATGAAAAATATTGCTATAATAGCTGTATATCAAGTACAAGTCTCATTGATTGGGAGCGCTGTAGTTCAGTGATAATTGGATGGTTTATACTGGCTTTATTACTTTATAAGTAAGTCAAGGAGGTGAACGGACATAATGCTTTCTCCTCCTCCTATTTCCCCCACAACAGAAATCCTGTGAGGTGGATTGGTTTATATTTCATATTTAATTGAAAATTAAATTAAAGTTTATTCATCAGTATGTGTTATTTCTTTTAGGGTTATATACCCTAAAAGGGGTTCCTATCCTAATGTAGGAATCGTGGCCAATAAAAAGCATTTTACATTTAGTTGATCAAGAGGGCCTGACTTTGTTCTGCGATATTAGTAACACATTTCTGATTAAAAATCATGCTAAATTCAATTTGATTTAAAAATACTTTTAATGAGGAAGTCCTATAATTGTATACACCCATTCCCACAAATTCCTTTTACTATTTTCATTTTGAAAAGGACTCATACATTCTCATGATTTAGACTGAATGTTGAAAAAATGGTAACATTCCCAATGTCTTTATTTTCCTCATCTTTGAAGATATATTTCTTTATTTTTAAGTTTTGTTTTTTTTAAAAAAATTGTCATACTTCTAAATGCCCTCTGAGTAGTTTCCATGGCACCCTATATAAATATCCTGGCTGAGGAATTCTGGGAGTTGAAGTTCACAAGTCCTAAAAGGGCCAAGTTTGAAGACCCCTGCATTAGATGATCAGATATGGCTTTGAGTGTTTTACTGATCTATGAATCCAACTAAGTGAGAATGCTTTTTTTCTGTATCAGATTAACTGAGTAACAGGCATAATCTTCAAGTTATGGGATAATTAGCCACCAAGCATCAATTATCTAAAAAAAATTCTTTAAGCAATTCCATAATTTCTGAATATTTTTGGTCTTCCCTCCACATGTTCGTTAAGAATTCATTAGCAACCCCATCTCAAGTCTTCAAGTCTTCAGGATTCTTGGTCCATGTTTAAAGTAACAAATATGAAAGATGCTTTTCTCACTTTACAATTATAATTTATATCGTAGTACGATACAGCTATATTTTCAAGTGCTTTGGATGAATATACAGTACATCACACTTCGGGATTGCTTGAGATTTCTTTGACATAAAGCTGATAACTTTTTGATATTCCATATTCATTGTCCTAGGGCCTATTGAAGAACTTGTTCATTGCTTGACATCTACGATTTTAAATCTCAAAGCAAGCTAAAACTTTCTCTGATCTGCATTTATTTTATTGTACCAAAGATCTATATCAACACATACTTCTGTGTTATCTCTAGTTTTTCTACAAATCTGCCAGAGACTTCAGTTTTAATTGCTTGAGTTGCTTGGCACTCTCTGTTCACAATACATTGAGATCCATGGGAATTTAGTAGATGCTTAAATAGAAACCCTCTTCAATTAAAAAAGACCCTTTTCTCATAAGGTTACCATCTACAATTGGAAGTCTTTCTTGATCTGAAATAACAGAAATCTTGAAAAATTGGTAATCAAGATCCGTGAGATTTTCAGCTGTTTTTAATAGTATTATGATACTATTTACAAATGAATTTGGAAGCTAAGGGATATATACTTTAAAAAAGCAATACATCTGCATAAAAAGCAAATGTATTGCTTTTTGAAACATTAGTTGTTTAGGACTAAAATAGCTGCAACAACTCAAAATCCAATGCTAGCATGTATTTAAATTAATTCTGGACATCAAATTCTCCACATTTTTTGACAAAAGTCAGGTGGATGAGTTCTTTGATCATTGTTCCTAAGCAGAGTTCCCTTGACAATAGCACTACGGGAAGGGAAGGGAAGGGGTGGGAAGGGAAGGGAATGAGTGGGATGGGAGGGGAGGGGA
>NW_015387331.1:152169-164341 GCF_001527695.2 Protobothrops mucrosquamatus
GAAGGAAGGAAGGAAGGAAGGAAGGAAGGAAGGAAGGAAGGAAGGAAGGAAGGAAGGAAGGAAGGAAGGAAGGAAAAAGAAGAGAAGGGAAAAGAAGGGAAGGGAAGGAAAGAGAAAGGAAAGGAAGTAAATGGATGAAGAAGGGAAGGAAAAGGAAAGGAAAGGAAAGGAATATTGACCTTCGTGTTGGAACTGAGTAGACTTGAGGGACAACAATAAAGCAGCTGAGAAGCTGCTGACACTCGGAGAAGGGGTTGTGCCCAGAGAAACAAGCTTCCTTGGCCACCTCACCCTAAAGTGTGCCTGAGCATCGCTTTCCGCTCACCTGCCTCGTTCAGATTCTGCAGTCCTCTGAAAGAAATTCTGAGAGCAACGTCTCATTCGTGGCACTGAAGGAGAGCTGGTACACAAACCGCTATCCGGAAATGTCTTTGCTCAGCAACCCCTGATTCACAGCCCTCCTTATCCACTGCAGAGTGGCTGAGAGGAAGCTGCAGAACAATAGGGGAAGCTGCAGTGAGAGAGTTACATTCCTCTTGGGAGACTGGTCAGTCTGGCCAACTTAAATCTCCCACCCGCTCATGCTTGTCTGGTAATTGAATGAAGACAAAGACAGGGCTGACAATCCAATTACTTTGGAAATGCAAACTAGGGCTGCAACAGAAAGCCTTACATCCCTGTGACATTCAGGGATGAGAGCCCAGGAGGGCAAATGAGGAAATATCTGGGGAGGGTCCGCTCTTAGACAGTCTTCCTCAACTGAATAGGCCGCCACTGGAGGGTCCGCCAGCTGCGAAGGCCCATTAAAGTAGCCCCAAGCAAAGGTCGCAGCTATTTTATACTGGCAATTACAGTCCGGAGGTTGGTGTGGTGCTGTGTCTCCTCTGCTTCCGTTGGGCAGCACCACTAACTCACAGTGACAGGGTTAATGCAGTGTGCTAAATTATGGCTTGCTAGTGGTGGATTCCATCCCTGAGCAGAAGTTTGGATTATATGAACTCCAAGGTTCCTTCCATTTGATGACTGCATGATTTTAAGTCTGATTTTTGGAATCAGTCACATACACACCGGGCAGGGCTAAGACATTTGCACCTAGCCATAAACTTGGAGGAGGACAACGTTTCGGGGGCTTATGGCCAACCATGAGAAGGGTAAGGTTGGTGCAGTGTTAAAACACATGTGACTGTATCAGAGATGCAATAGGCAGTGTGTTCTGAGCCTTCCTTCCTTCGTTCCTTCCTTCCTTCCTCCGTTCCTTCCTTCCTTCCTTCGTTCCTTCCATCCATCCATCCATCCATCCATCTTTCCTTCCCCTTCCCCGTCTCCTCCTCCTCCTCCTCTTTCTGCTTCTCCTTCTCCTTTTCCCTCTTCTCTTTCCCTTTTTCTTTCTCTTTTTCTCTTTTTTTCCTCATTTCTCTTTCTTCTATAATGAATTCTGCCGAAATATGATTGTGTTCGAAGTCTGCCAAAGCTAGACTAGGAGAACATTTCCACATATTACCTTTTTAGATTGTTCCCATCTTGCAGATAACAAAGTGAGGGCAGGGATAAACCTATGCAGGAAATCCAGTCACAGTGTAATGCTGCTTATTTGATAATATGGGGGGGGGGGGGAAGGTAAGGAATAGACTACAAGCCTACTCGTTAGCTGCACACCCAGGAATTTGACGCTGGTAACCATCTCCACAGGTGAATCATTAATGCACAGAGAGGTGGCTGTGCCAAATTCTCCTTTGGCTTTGCTGCTTTTCAGTTCTGCTTAGGTGAAATGGGGAAGGATTTAATTGAAGAACTTAATTGAATCAAATTCTAGGAAAAAGGACCCACTGATCCAGGTTGTCCTCCACTTACGTGAGCCCAAAATTTCTGTTGCTAAGTAAGATCTTTGCAAAGTGAGTTTTGCCCCATTTTACGACCTCTCTTGCCACAGTTGTTTTAAGGAATCACTGCAGTTGTTAAGGTAGACACACGGTTGTTAAGTGAACCAGGCTTCCCCCGTTGACTTTGTTTGTCAGAAGGTCACAAAAGGGGATCACGTTGACCCCGGGACTCTGCAATCGTCATAAATACGAGTCAGTTGCCAATTTTGATCATGTGACCATGGGGGAGCTACAATAATCGTAAGTATGAAAAGCAGTCATAAGTGTTTTTTTCAGCGCCGTTGTAACTTTGAACGGTCATTAAATGAACTGCTGTAAGTCATGGACCGCCTGAAGGCCATCCTGGAAAAAGAGTGGCACTATTCTGCCTATTTCCAAGATTTCTTTTCCCCCTAGCCAAAACTCCCTTAGCCCTACGGCATTTTCACGGTGAAAAATGTAGCAGGCAACAGAGGTTTTGCATGGAAATAACGTTCTCTCCTACACCCAGGTATATTTCTTTATCACTTTACCCTGGTCTCCATGGTAATTCAGTCTGAATATTATGGGCTGAAGGAAGAGGTTGTAAGGTCTGCAGAAGCCATTGGATGCAGGCGATACAGAGCGGAGCCCTCACTGCTCAAAGCCACACAGGATGCACCATTTCACAAATTAACAATAAGGTGATGGGTCCAAATGCCAGAGAGCAGGAGACACAACATAAGTGAACTCTGAGCTGCGTCAGTTCTGGAATAAATCTCCATACAGATCATCTGTGAAATCACCGTCGTGCTGAAGCTTGATGAAATTGTCTGTTCACAGGCTCCTCACGAACGATGCTGCTAAATCACAGCTTTATAATAGCCCCCCTTGGGGACTCATTTCCTACCTTTAAATATGAACAAATTTGCATAACGGTGATGTGCTCCATGGGTGTGTGGCAGGTACCCCTCACACACACACACAGAGAGAGAGAGAGAGAGAGAGAGAGAGAGAGAGAGAGAGAGAGAGAGAGAGAGAGAGAGAGAGAGAGAGAGAGAGAGAGAGAGAGAGAGAGAGAGAGAGAGAGAGAGAGAGAGAGAGAGAGAGAGAGAATGAGAGAAGGGGCTATTCACACAGAGAATTGGGAATATTGGGGTTCTGATTTAAGGAAGATTGTAAGAAGTCTTCAACCACTACGTTTTGCTTTGCAAAACCCTGTTAGAGTGATGGGTATGAGATTTGTACTGGATCCCTCCTTTTTTTTTGAAGATTTCTGATCTTTCCATTGCTGCATCTAATGCTGATGGTTGCTGGTTGAGAACACATATAGTGGCTGGTAACTTTACTTTTGAAGAACTGAAGCACAGGCTCTTTGATGGTTTCAGGACCCTGGAGACTTCTCTGGAGCCGTCCATGGAGATGCTCAGTCATCCAAGAAGTCATAGTTATCTCAAAGGTGCTTTTTCAAAAGGCAGCTGGATTGCTATTTTTCTTTTTCTTCCTCAAGCAAAAAAACACCCAGTCTAGTTGCATTTTGAAAAAGCACCTTTGAGTTCTCTGGAGCTGTTTTCACAAGCCAAGTTGGCTTTGAATGAGTCCTGGGGTTCTAGCATTCTCAGTGCTCAGCTGAGTCCCTCAAAAGCTGGAAGGGTCAGCTGATCCTTTAGCTCCATCTAGGGACTGCTGCAAAGTATAAGCTTGAAGAGGTGTCCACAGGTGTGTTTGTGCAAGTGTGTGTGTTCAAGCCTCAGATGTCTGCAGGTTTCTGAGAAATCCCAGAAACAATGGAAGAGTTACCATTTAAATCGGAAGTATTAGCTGACACCCTAGGATTAAACCACAGCCACAAAAAATAGAGGTGATAGGATGAACGTTGAGTTGGAGAGACCTTGAGATCAGTAAACGTTGAGGTATCTTCAGGTCCTTCCTTTAATTTAATGGTGTAGCGGAAGATTTCTGTCGGAGTAAGACATAAAACAGACCTACTATCTCCTATTGACCATTATCTTCTTCAAGGACTCTATCAATGGCCATAGAGAGAACGTCTCTTTTTCTCCAAGGTAAGAATCCATCCTTTATTTTCAGAGGAGGTGTTAAACCCTGGAGAGCAATGAATTTTGAACTTATCTGAACATTTCCCCTTTTTTTCTCAATGTCCCACGCCCACCCTCAAAAAAATCTGGGTTTCCAAAATACAGAGCAGAGGTGACAAACCTGGATTCCGAGGATGCCCAGCTAATTTTTGGCCTAAAACAGTGCTTACCATGTCACATTTTCAAAATCCCAGAGAACCTTTAGATGGCAGCGAAGAGGCTCTTCACAATCCTGAACCAAGAGCCATATTTGGACCGCGGAAGAATCCAGAAGGCACCCTTGCAAAGTCCTAGAATAAAGGAAGTAGGGAAGAGCAAAAACAAATAAGCATTTTATTCAACGTAAATATTCATTTCCACTCAATTAATTTTAAAATTAACCAGGCCATTTTATATGTATAAACATTTACTTGTAGTAAAATTGACACTACTGGAACCACTTTTGGGGTCCTTCTGAGGATTGCGTCCAAGGTTTTGCAGGCCACTCTCTGCAATAGAATTTGCAGTTGACCTCAAGGCTCAAGGCATTGCAAATGATAGCACTAGAGTGCAATTCAGGAGAAATATTCATGCATCTGTGAGGCATCAACACAATCTGTGCGCTCAGCACAAACTGGAGAATTGTCCAGTAAGTAAGGCTGGCATGCTGTTATACCAGATTGATTTCAGTGTGGCACATAGGTTTATGAGCAATTTATAAGCTGAGCTTGAATGAGCATTGTCTGCCTTCTCCTTGGCCAATGAAGTGGCAGTTCTTATTTATATAATATTGGTAGGCTCAGCTTTTTCTCAAGGTTTAATATCCAGTTCTTATGAAAATAAGTGTTGAAGAAAGCAAGCAACAATGGAAGGAAGGAAAGGAAGGGAGAGAGAGAGGGAGGGAGGGAAGAAGGGAGAAAGAAAAGAAGGAAGGGAGGGAGGAAGGAAAGGAGAGAGAAACTGTAACAAAAAAAATTGTAATTTTACTTAATGGAACCCAAATTAACTTCTTTTTCAGAAAATCTGCACCAGTGTTGTATCAGTGTACAGCGGAGGCATGTAATTCAGAAATAAAATGTTAACAATAATTTACGCATGCAAAACTATGAAGAGAAAATTAATGCAGCAGAGGTTATAAATGTATAGTTTGATGTTCAGATTTTCCCTTTGTCTAATAGAATATCTAACTCTTTATGATTACTCATCTTGTTTCCATTTGAATGTAGATGTATTTAATTTTGGATTGTTGAAGCAACACACAGTTAAAAATCAATTATTGTTCAGCACGTTCCTTCCTCCATAATTTTGAAATGCAATTCAGTAATGTAAAAATTAAAACATGAAATATATGAGGAAAATGTCTACGTAAATATATACATATAAAATCCCATTTTACAACCCTATAATCCCTTAATTCAGGGTAGAGTCAGGGCGACTGGATGGAGCTGAGCGTTTACTGACCGGATGCCCTTCCTGACAACTATGCGGAGTTTGCAGCATGTAGACTGCCCAGGTTCGAATCCCATAAAGGGTGTGGCTAGCTGATGAGGACTAATGAGTCTGAAATAGCTATACTAGTCTCCCACTTAAATCTTTAACTCTTGTCAGCAAAAAGAAATCTGAATTTGTAATGTATCGCAGTAGTGACTTGAGTCTGCTTAACGCCCCTAGTTGGGGGGCTGCAAGGCAAAACAGATTATAAAAGAAAGTAGAACTGCAGTATAGCAGTCAAAATGCCAAGGTGTAATTAATCAGACCGTCTGTCTGAAAAACTCTGTGTGTATGTATGTATATATGTATGTGTGTATATATATATATACCACACATACATACATACAGCCAAGCTCCCACCCAATCAGTTCAAACCCCACTGGCAGTTAAAAGGAAGAAACAGCTGCGATCACACACTACTCCTAGAAGCACGAAGCTGAAGACACCAGCCTGAAGATGACGAATGTGACTTCGTCGAAACGTCGCCAAGACACTTCCAATTTTACGTGGGAGAAAACCCGAATAACCAAAGACCTACATACAAACACCCGCGAAAACCTGTGGATGAAAATGTGTGGAAACGTGTGGATGAAAACGTGTGGAAGAGAAGCATAGAAAAAGGTACAGACGTTTTACTTCAAACTTTTTTTTAAATGAGGAATTAACTGTTTTCAATTGCAACGTCAGATTTTCATCCCTTTTTCCAAACAATTTGGTCTTCCTCCTATTTTTAGGAAGCTCAATTATTCAGTTTTGCTCTATTTAATTCCTAATGGAGCAAAGTGGGTGTATTTCTTGCTCATTATTAATGCAGATGGATAAAATAGTGCTAAAAAAAAAACCCTCTCCAACTTGCAAAACACTTTTGATGTTACCAAATGCCTGACTACAGTCAGAAAAGACTGAAAGCCTCTTTTTCCCAAGAGAAGAGACACAGATCACAGGAAATGTTCCAATATTTGAGGGGCTGTCTCAAAGAAGAGGGGGTCAAGCTGTCCTTCAAAGCGCCTGAAGGCAGGACAAGAAGCAACGGATGGAAACTAGTCAAAGAGAGAAGCAACCTAGAACTGAGGAGAAACTTCCTGACAGTGAAAACAATTAATTAGTGGAACAGCTTGTCCCCAGAAGTTGTGGGTGCTCCAGCATTGGAGATTTTTAAGAAGAGACTGAAACAGCCTCCTGTCTGAAATAGTATAGAGTCTCCTGCTGGAGCAGAGCGGGTTGGACTAGAAGACCTCCAAGGTCCCTTCCAAGTCTGTTATTTGTTATTCGGATGCCCCAGCAGAAAACTCTTGATTCAGTTCTACCACAAGGATGTTCTGACTGTGTGTAATCAGCGTGCACGTACAGGTAGTCCTTGACTTATGACCACAGTCGAGAGCAGAATTTCCAGGGCTAAGCAAAGTGGTTGTTAAATGAGTCACACCTGATTTTACGACCTTTTGGGCCACCCTGGTAAAAGTCAATCGCCAGGTTGTTCAACCGAATCACAAGGACGTTAAGCGGATCCAGCTTCCCCCATTGACATCACTTGTCAGAAGCTGGTAGGAAGGTTGCAAATGGGGATCACATGACCCCAGGATGCTGCAAGAGTTGTGAATACACACAGGTTGCCGAGCGCCTAATTTTGATTGTGTGACCTCAGGAATGCTATGACGGTCATAAGGGTGAGGACGGTCACTTTTTTCAGTGCCGTTGTAAATTTGAATGGTCACTAAACAAACGATTGTAAGTCAAGGACTACCGGTATATTCAAATCAAATCAACCTTTATTGTCAAAGTACAACATGTGTACAATGAGATTGGCTGAGCCTCCCTTCGTGCACCCCCCCCAACACAACTCACAGTGACAACAAACACACAATCTTATTACACCACGTGAACTTATTGCACAACGCACCGGCCCCGCAAGTCTATCATACATGGAGTTATTTCCCATTCAGGAGTCTGACAGCCCATGGGTAGAAACTGTTCTTCAGCCTGTTGATGCGGCTGGCTATGCTTCTATATCTCCTGCCCGATGGTAGGAGAGTAAAGGAGTGCTGACCAGGGTGTGAGTCGTCCCTGAGGATTTTCCTCACTCTTCTAAGGCAGCGGGCCCTGTCGATGTCATCTAGTGGTGTCAGGGAACAGCCCACGATGTTTTGTGCTGTGCTCACCACCCTCTGTAGTGTCTTTCTATCCGTGGCTGTCAAGCCAGCATACCACACCATAATGCAATGTTAAATGAGTCACACCTGATTTTACGACCTTTTGGGCCACCCTGGTAAAAGTCAATTGCCAGGTTGTTCAACCGAATCACAAGGTCGTTAAGCGGATCCAGCTTCCTCCGTTGACATTGCTTGTCAGAAGCTGGTAGGAAGGTTGCAAATGGGGATCACATGATCCCAGGATGCTGCAAGAGTTGTGAATATACACAGGTTGCCGAGCGCCTAATTTTGATTGTGTGACCTCAGGAATGCTGTGACGGTCATAAGGGTGAGGACGGTCACTTTTTTCAGTGCCGTTGTAAGTCAAGGACTACCAGTACATTCAAATCAAATCAACCTTTATTGTTTCTATGGTGGACCGGTAAAAGAAGGTAATCAGTCGTAGTTCCACTTTGTTCTTTCGCAAGACCCTAAGGAAGTGGAGTCTCTGTTGGGCCTTCCTGGCCACCTGGGTTGTGTTGGTTTTCCAGGTGAGATCTTCGCTGAGGTAGACTCCCAGGAATTTAAAGGAGTAGACTCTCTCCACACAGCCCCCCCCGATGTAAAATGGGGCGGACTCCTCCCTTTTCTTGTGTACTGCCTGCCTGCGGTCTATGACACACAGTTTGTTCGAGTGGTTGAGGCACCAGGCTAGAAACCAGGAGATCACGAGTTCTAATCCCACCTTAGCCATAAAAGCGGGTGGGTGACTTTGGACCAGTCACCAGGAGATGGTGAGTTCTAGTCCTGCCTTCACCAGGAAAAGTTGCCTGGTTGACTTTGAGCCTCGTCACTTTCTCTCAGCTCAAGCCCCCTCACGGGGTTATTGTGGTGGGAAAAGATAGGAGGAGGAGGAGGAGGAGGAGGAGGAGGAGGAGGAGGAGGAAGAAGTGTTAGAGGTGCTTGCCACCTTGTGTTTGTAAAAATAATAAAGGCAGGATATAAATAAAATAAACAACGCAGTAGTTGAGATGGAGGAGTGCTGAGCCACAGAAAAGGTTTTCCTGCTCTCCATCCGTCCCCTGAACGTTTGGCTACTCAGATATGGTAGCCCTAAGAAAGGCCCCCAACCGAAAGAAGGGAAAGGGGCAGCAAATTGCACATTTTTTGGACTGTGGAATTAATTTCAGACCATCTAATTAAGCTAGAATTAATTGCCTGTAGTTGGAGGGAAAGTCTAGATGAAAAGAAGGAGGGGAATAACTAAGAAAATGGAGAAACGAGGTGGTAATAATCTGTACTAGAGGCTGGCATTACTTCATATAAGAAAACAATGTCTTTCGTTCTTATGCCATGGCTAGAGAAAACTGCTTTTCAGGCCAAAATGGAGGTTAAATCATGTGAATTGAAAGAGAAAAATGGTAAAAGCCTTCCTTCCTTCCTCCCTCCCTCCCTCCCTATCCCTCTTCCCTTCATTTCCCTTCCCCTCTCACCATAGGTCTAAGCTGTCCCTACACAGAGGGGTTTCATATATAATTCCCATGTTATTTCTTCACTGAGCCCCCTGTGATCTGATTTCTTACATTAGGTTACTTTCAGTGGTGGGATTCAAATATGGGAACAACCGGTTGTGTGGATGCCACTTCCTGAAGTCCATTCTGGGCCTGGGCAACAAAAAATTAGCTACCGGTTCTGCCGAAGTGGTGCAAACCGGCTGAATCCCACCACTGGTTACTTTCCAAAGTGCAATAGAAGAAGAAGAAGAAGAAGAAGAAGAAGAAGAAGAAGAAGAAGAAGAAGAAGAAGAAGAAGAAGAAGAAGAAGAAGAAGAAGAAGAAGAAGAAGAAGAAGAAGAAGAAGAAGAAGAAGAAGAAGAAGAAGAAGAAGAAGAAGAAGAAGAAGAAGAAGAAGAAGAAGAAGAAGAAGAAGAAGGAGAAGAAGAAGAAGAANAGGAGGAGGAGGAGGAGTACTTAAAAAAAACCAAATTGATCCTTTTAATTCTATCAATTCATTTCAACAAGTTGATTGCAAGCTTTCAAATAAGGACACCATTTTGAAATCAAAACAATTCAACCATTCAAACTCAAATCAACCTTTTGGAGAAATTCGGGCACCGCCACATTAATATAAAAAGCAGTACCTTTATTGCTTAATTAAAAGGGAAAAAAATCTCTTCCATCAGATGTTTGTGCAACCTTTTAAGTAGGACCATTTACACTTCCAAAGGAATTAAGAACAAGAGTTTTGAACTTCAGACAATATCCCTCTACCAAGAAAATAACAGTGGATGCAGTTACGAGCTGCATGCAGACATAAAGGCAACCTCAACTTTATTCATACCTACAGTCTCTAATTCATTTAATTATGAGTACATTTAAATGTAAATTAAATTAAAATCCATTTTAACTTGGATACCGATGTCACCCACTTGTTCTCTGAAAACTGGCACTTTTCCGAGAGAGTGAGTTTCCAGGTCCCCCCTGAAATGTTGAGTATCGCTAGTCCTTGACTTACAACAGTTCATTTAGTGACCGTTCGAAGTTACAACGGCACTGGAAAAAATGGCTTAAGAGTGTTTTTCACACAACCATTGCAGCATCCCCATGGTCACGTGATCAAAATTCAGACGCTTGGCCACTGACTCATACTTGTGACGGTTGCAGTGTCCCGGGGTCACATGATCCCTTTGTGCGATCCTCTGACAAACAAAGTCCAGGCAGAAGCCAGATTCAGTTAACAATATTACTTACCAACTGCAGTGATTCACTTAACAACTCATGTAACAATTGTCTTACTTAGCAAAAGAAAATTTTGGGTTCAATTGCGGTCGTACGTTGAGGACTACCTGTATGATCCTTGAACCGAAAGTGGTGTAATCGTTAGAACAAGGATGACAAGAGAATCTTCCTCTCCCTTTACAGGCTGCGTGGCCTCAACAATCATCTGCAGATGGTTTAATCAGAAGTAGATGGCTATGAATGATGTGCATGTAATCACAGTTTCAATTATATTGAGATGGGAGAAAGGAAAAAGAGTGTGGGCCTTCATCTTTGCTTTGCTATTTGTCTACGATTAGATTTTACATCAGTTTCCCAACTACAGGTTGCCGAGGAATGAAGAAAAATGAATCAATTTCTGATTCAGCATTTATTAGCATTTAGATAATGCGGCCCATTCATCATAGGCACATAGGGTGCGTTACAAAAGTCCCTTTGTCTGGTTGTTCTCAGTTCTGGAACGTTGGTTTTCCTTTTTTTCTCTCTTTCTCTCTCTCCCTGATCTCAGGGGAAATAATTTTTAAACAAAAAATAGAAACCATTTACGCAGAAGAAGCTGGTACAGAAAAGAGCGATTTTACTTCCTGATGGAAATAAAGATGAAAGGTAGGAAGGATCCATAAAAGAGAAATATGGGGTGGTTAAGCAATGTAACATTCGGAAATGTGTTCCAAATACATTAAATGGATGTTATCAGTGGGAGACAGGAAAGTAGATGGAGGAATCTATGAAGCTCAGGGATAGAGTTTATGTTGCTTTAAAGCAGGGCTTTTCAACCAGTGGTACAGGTACCACCTGTGATACATTGGCACCTGGCAGGTGGTACGTGACCATCCTAGAAAAGTGGTAGCGGGGGAGGGGAATGAGCTGAACCGGTGGCAGCACCGCACAAGCCTGAGCGAGAGACGGCTGGAGCTGCAGGACTGTCAGGGCTCAGCGGAAGCGCCAGAATCAGTGCCGCTTTCCAGCTAATCGGCGCTTCGGGGCTGTCAGAGCTCAGTGGAAGCACCAGGATCAGCACCAAGCTCCAGCTGGAGCTCAGCGCTGATCCTGGTGCTTCTGCTGAGCCCAGAAGAAGCGCCGATCAGCTGGAATGTTGCAGCATCTCCAGGGTCTTATGATTTACATTCAGATGCTTGGCAACTGATTCATATTTATGACGGTCCCAGTGTTCCAGGGTCATGTGAAGTGACCAAAACCTGCTGCAACCACCCAGCAGACGGGGGGAATAAAAACCAAACACTCCCCCCACCCCACCCCCGCTGCCAATCTTCAACAGAAATGCTCACAACAATTAAAACCTCGGACAGGAGGAAGAGCGCCGCCGGGCGGGCAGGCAGGTGTCTTGCTCGGCTGTCTTTTTTGGGGGGGGTCAAGTTTTTGGCACCTTGCTAGGTGACTGGTGGTACTCGGATATTACCATATCCTAAAAGTGGTACAAGGGGTGAAAAGGTTGAAAAGCCCTGCTTTAAAGGACACGAATGAGTTCCATTTGTTTGAGGAGGGCAACACTTACCTGGCGGCCACCTAAAACTTGTTACTATTATTTACAGGTAGTTCTCGACTTACGACCTCAATTGAGCCTCAAATTTCTGTTGTTTTCTCTGTCAGGTAATCACTGTCTGAGGGCCAGTTTGGTGTAGTGGTTAAGGCATCAGGCTAGAAACTGGGTGATTGTAAGTTCTAGATTGCCTTAGGCACAAAGCCAGTCTGGTGACCTTGGGCCAGTCACTCTCTCTCAGCTCTGAAAAGCAGGCAATAGCAAACTACCTATGAAAAAGCTTGTCAAGGAAACTGCAGAGATTGGTCCAGGTAATCACCAGGGGTCTTGAAAACAGAGGGAGAGGGAGAGGGAGAGGGAG
>NW_015387331.1:164670-168386 GCF_001527695.2 Protobothrops mucrosquamatus
AAACTGGGTGATTGTAAGTTCTAGATTGCCTTAGGCACAAAGCCAGTCTGGTGACCTTGGGCCAGTCACTCTCTCTCAGCTCTGAAAAGCAGGCAATAGCAAACTACCTATGAAAAAGCTTGTCAAGGAAACTGCAGAGATTGGTCCAGGTAATCACCAGGGGTCTTGAAAACAGAGGGAGAGGGAGAGGGAGAGGGAGAGGGAGAGGGAGAGGGAGAGGGAGGGAGAGAGAGAGAGAGAGAGAGAGAGAGAGAGAGAGAGAGAGAGAGAGAGAGAGAGAGAGAGAAACTTAAGCATCACTGCACATTTCTGGAAATAGGTTTGAAATGAGAGGTCCTTGGTGTTCTCTGAACTTAGTGGTTTTCTTGCAGACATTTCTTTACCCAACTAGGTAACATCTTCAGTGCTAGCAGGGAGGAGGAGGAGGAGGAGGAGGAGGAAAGAAAAAGAATTGTGTGGTTCTTGATGTTTTCTGAGCTTAGTTGTTTCTTTGCAGATGTTTCATTACCCAAATTAGGTAACATCATCATCATTTCCTATTGTAGTGGCTTACTCTGTCTATTTTGGTGGGGGTGGTCTTAGTGATTCTTTGGCCTGGCTGTTTACTGTTAGCTTGTTTGGCAGTTCTTTGATTGGGGGAATTGTTTACTTCTTGATTGTTGGTCTGATGTTAATCTTGCAGTTGATCTCTGCTCATCTGGATGTTGATTGCTGGTGGGGAGATATTTTGGTTTCTAGGTTCCCTTTTTGGCTTGTTGATTGTCTCTTTTGAATGGCATGTAGATGTTGTTTTGTCTATGGGCCTGTAGATGGTCAAATGCTCAGAGTGCCAGGCTTGTCTGCCTTGTATATTTGAAATGCTGAGAGCCACCAAGGACAGGACAGGTACAATCGATACACCTGCCCCCTTCCCTTCTTTATTACTTTTCAACAGTATTCCAGCCCCAAAGTGCTAATCCAAAGATATAAGTAGAGCTTCCAAAACCGGGTCCAGCTCACCCGTTTTAGCATTTTCTATCATTCAGGGGCCAGCAGATGCTCTCAGAAGCTCACGAGAGAGTGATCAGCTGCTTATGAAGCAGTTGTGTAATCAGGTCTTGAGATTTAATTGCTTTCTGAGTCACCCGGATTGCAAACATGCACAGTGATGTTTATGGTAGCAAAGTCCCATATGTGGAACTCATTGCTGTAAGACTTTATATTTTAAATTAAATTTCCTTCCTACCTTTGACCCACCAACCTGTTTTACTCATATAGATGTAATATGTATAGATGTGTGTGAGGGAGAGAGAAAGGGAGGGGGGGGGAGAGAGAGAGAGAGAGAGAGAGAGAGAGAGAGAGAGAGAGAGAGAGAGAGAGAGAGACTTATATATTTTTTCAGCCAGCATTTTGTTCTATTTTGTGACTCAATCCATTAAGGCTTAATTTTAGTCTTTTAAGATTTCCCCACGCAATCAGCTTGTCGCTCTTTTTTAAACTTGCCAGCCAGCTGTTGGAAAGAGAATGAAGCCTTTAAAAAAAAATATTCCCGATTCAACTTGATATTTCTTGCAAGATTTCACTGTGTCCTTGTTAACTGTAGAACAACTGGTTGTACTGTTATTTAACACAGAGGCAAATTACGAAGCGTGACTGTTCAGTAAACGAATCAGCTTCTCGTAGCCTTGCAAAAATCAGAAGAAACTTGCTTAGCGAGAAAGCAATATGTGTTTTTCTGATGCCAGCAGAATCATGTGGAATGTTTTATTAGCTTCTACTGTGACAGGTATAATTTCTCTTAAAAAGAAGGGATGGCTCGGTCTCTTGTGTTGCCTCTCATGCAGCATTTTTCCCACCCTCTACGCTGGTGGCAAACATAGAAAACATGATAGACAAAGACCCTAGTGGTCTACCAAGTCTATCCTTTGGGGGGTTTTCTTTTTCTTTTTAATTTTTTGTTGGATGATGGACATGTATTTAACCCAAGCATTTCTAAAACCCTAGTGAGACCACACCTGGAATACTGCAGCCAGTTTTGGTCACCATACTACAAAAAAGATGTTGAGACCTTGGAAAAAGTTCAGAGAAGAGCAGCTAAGATGATCCAAGGCCTGGAGACTAAAACATACGAAGAACGGCGGCAGGACTTGAGTTTGGCTAGTCTAAAGAAAAGAAGAAACAGGGGAGATATGATAGCAGTATTCCAGTATTTGAGGGGCTGCCACAAAGAAGAGGAGGTCACATTATTCTCCAAAGCACCAGAGGGCAGGACAAGAAACAATGGTTGGAAACTGACCAAAGAGAGAAGCAACCTGGAATTAAGGAGAAACATCCTGACAATGAGGACAATTAACCAGTGGAACAGCTTGCCTCCAGAAATCATGGGTGCTCCATCACTGGAAATTTTCAAGAAGAGACTAGACAGTCACTTATCAGAAATGGTATAAGTTCTCCTGCTTGAGCAGGGGGCTGGACTAGAAGACCTCCAAGGTCCCTTCCAGCTCTATTCTATTCTATTCTATTCTATTCTATTCTATTCTATTCTATTCTATTCTATTCTATTTATTCCATTCCATTCCATTCCATTCCATTCTCAGTTAATGCTGATTGATCCACTTCTCCACTGGAAGTTGGTTCCAAGCTCCCATTATTCTTTCTTGTGAAGTAATCCTTTCTAACGTTACTTTTGAACTTCACTCCAATCAGTTCCTTCCATCCTTCAGTAAAATGAGGACCCAGATTGTTGGGGGCAAGATGCTGACTCTGTAAACAGCTCAGAGAATGTAGTAAAGCACTGTGGACTGCTGTATAACTCTAAGTGCTATTGCTATTCTCCCATATATGTCCCAAGGGTTGACAGGGAATAAAAGGTCTAGAGTCATCGAGAGAGCTTCCAGGACTGTCAGCTTTTAGAAGCATTCCCAACAGGAAGCACCAACCGTATGAGTATTAATACTACCTTCATTCAGAATCTTGCAAGTCTCAAAGTACATCTCTCCCCCCTCCCCTTTACAGTTGAAGGCACTAGGGAGAGTCTATTCAGAGACATTCCCCACACTCCCATTCCTCCTATAGGCTCAGATGCCCGTAGGGTAATTTCAGCAACCCAGATAGCTGATAACTGGAGCAACAGATAAACCCAACCCAACAGTTCAAGTTGACTTTCTGAATCAAGACATTCCTCCTGATCAGAAGTTTGACTGAATCAGCTTTGAGATGATTGGACCGATGTCAGGCTCCAATCAAGAGGGGATGGTTGGGCCCGTATGCCTGCACAGATACCGTCAGCATTCCTCTCGGGACTGTTTCCACATGACCGAGCGGAGAACATTCTCACATTTCAGTTTCATTCTAGCTGTCCTGCTGTGCTCAATTACTTTGGGCCGGAGACCAGGCAGCCTGATAAAAACTGACAGTTTGTCTAATGCAGGGCGACAAAAGCCCAGATTTCATATCGAAAGACGTTCAGGCAAGCTGTGGCTAAGAGAAGACGTGTCCTGTAATTCTGAAGGCAGACAAAAAAAAAATCTTCTTGCCAAATGCCTCCGAGAAGGTAGAGCTGTAAAAGAATCAACCCCACTGAATTCACTTTTTGAATGCACCCAGGCAGTCCTTGACTAACCACCGTTCGTTTAGTGACCGTTCAAAGTTACAGCGGCACTGAACACAGGGACTTAGGACTGTTTTTCACACTGATGGCCGCTGCAGCGTCCCCACGGTCACATGATCAAAATTCA
>NW_015387331.1:176475-179407 GCF_001527695.2 Protobothrops mucrosquamatus
CACTGGCAGTTAAAAGGAAGAAACAGCTGCGATCACACACCACTCTTAGAAGCACGAAGCTGAAGACACCAGCCTGAAGATGACGAATGTGACTTCGTCGAAACGTCGCCAAGGTACTTTTAATTCTACGTGGGAGAAAACCCGAATAACTAAAGACCTACATACAAACACCCGCGAAAACCTCAGAAAACATATATATGTATGTATATATATTGCTCCTGGCCATCATTGCCTCTTTCATCTGTTCTGTCAGAGTAAGGTTTATTCCTTTTCTTGAGAGACAAACAAGAGGGCATGTTGGCATAATGCACTCAAGTTATAGAATTCCAAATGGGTTGGCATCATAAGAACCATAAGATATTAAGACAAGAAAAACCCCCAAGCGTGATTTGTCTGAAGGGGAAATGAAACGGATCTGACTTTAAACACGCAAACCTCGGCCACTCAATGCCCAAAGGATTCCATTCCATTTCTTAACAAACTCTGGTGATCCAGTTCCTTGTAGCGAAAATCATTCTTCAGATTATAAATAAGAAAGATTTCCCCCCCACAAGCCAACATTCTGCAAATCTATTAGACTATAGTTTTTTCCTGCGATTGGGCATCCTGGCTAGGGATAATAGGAACTGTAGTCCCTCCAGTGCAGGCTGAAATCAAAAGCAGGGTTTATAAATACAGGTAGTCCTCAACAATGATTGAGCTCAAAATTTCTATTGCTAAATGAGACAGTTGATAAATGAGTTTTGCTCCATTTTGTGACTTTTCTCGCCACAGTTGTTAAGTGAATCACTGCCGTTGATAAGTTAGTAACCCGGTTGTTAAGTGAATCTGGCTTCTCCATTGACTTTGTTTATCAGAAGGTCACAAAAGGTGATCACGTGATCCTAGGATGCTATCATTGTCGTAAACATGTCAATTGCCAAGTGTCTGAATACTGATCATGTGACCATGGGGATATTGCAACAGTCGTAAGCGTGAAAAACGGTCATAAGTAACTTTTTTTAGAGCCGTTGTAACTTTGAATGGTCACTAAATGAGTTGTTGTAAGTCAAGGATTATATGTCATATCTTTCAAGCAGATGAAACGGTTTTTAGGTGGCTGTTGTTGTTTTTTTACCAATGTCATTTGGAACAAACTTATTTTTGCCATTCCTTTTCGTCTCCTCAGTCAGAATGACTCACAATGATTCTACCCAGGTTAAGATGTCCTTGACACAAACTTGCTTTCCAACAAGTTTTGTGGACCCAGCTGCGGCTTTATCTTTGGCTGTTCAGTTGTGTTTTGTCCTTGCCTTTTCCAAGAAAGCTTCCCTCGTTCAATTTCCCTTCCTAAAACTTCTTGGAAACCTCTAATAATCAAAGTGCTAACTAGTCCAACCCTTCTTGGCTATTGCAAGAACAGTCAAAGTTAGCTAACTAAATCTGCAGCAGTCATCATGGTTAGATCCAGACAGGTTTTTGTTTTTTTTTATCACAATAAAGGTTGATCATTCTGCAGGATCAGGGACCAAAGATTTATTCTTCCAAGCTTTTGGGCTCATGCTGGATATAAGAATCACGGTCCAGCTGACCGAATCAAGTTAGATCCTGCAACATTATCCCGGGACACATATATTTGCCTTCATTCGCGATCATTTTCTTCTTCCAGCCCCCCCCCCCCCCCAAATCTTCTCAATCTATTCTGCAGGGCTACATTTCCTCGGTGGTCTGTCACTCAAGTATTAACGAGCCCTGGTCCTGCTTTCTTCTGAAGTACAGTCTGGAATACTGTTTCTGTTGGCTGGGGAATTCTGGGAATTGAAGTCCACGCATCTTGCCCAGTTGCCACGGTTGAGAAACACCGCTCGGGAATGTGGACCTCCCCCCCCCCCGCATTTCACAAAAAATAGATTTCCTTCTCCTTGGCCTTGAAAAATACAGCCCTANGAAAGGGAAAAGGGGGGGGGTGGCGTGCGCAGGGAGGCGCGTCCCCTTCGCCCCGGCGGAGGGACGGTAAGCTGAGCACGTGCGGTCCCTCTCCCATCCCCACCCCAAAAATTCGTGACCGCGAGTGGATTCCCCGCAGAAAGGAAGCCCTTAGGGGGGGGGGGACAGAGATGGGGCAGGAGTGGGCTGGGGAGGGGGGGGGAAAAGGGGAGCGCGAACTGCCCCCCCCCCGCCCAACGCGCCCCTTTGTCCGAAGGCAGCTTTCGGACTGGCTTGGCCACCCAGCCAAGGAGGCTGAAGCGGTTCAGCACCTGGACAGCGACGCGGCTGGCGTTCCCCCCTCCTCCCCCCCCCTCTTTTTTTTTTTTTTTTTAAAAGAAATCCTGGATTTTTGCACCGCGCGAGAGATTGGCCAGCTTTCGTCTCAATCCCCACGACCTTCCTTTACTGGGGCAGAAGAGGTTACAGCAGCGCTGACATCCAAGAAAGGCTATTAAGGATGGCACAGACAGTCAGACAGACAGACACACACACAAAGCCCCGGCCACGGTGTGCAAACATAGCACATCCCCGCCCTTTTCGGTCTTCCGGTTTTGATGGGGGTGGTAATGCCGTGAGCTAATGCCATCATCATCATCATCATCACCATCACCATCATCACCATCACCATGCCCAAGCTAGGCTAAGCTAAAATGCAATTGGGTAGTCTCTGGTTCAGCGCAAAACCAGCCACCCCATGAACTGAGCCACTGTGGGAATGAATACCTGTGCATCCCATCTGAAGCAAAGCCAACCGTTGCATCTGTGGGGGGGGGGGGAGAAATGGTTTTAAGAATGAGCAGCTGTGTCAACCCGGTAGAATTGAGTCGGCTTAACCGCCAAATCCTTGTGCCATCATCCCTCCTCCAAATAGCCCACGGTCTAGGCTGGCTGAAAAGCAAGACCGATCCTACGCCCAGGTTGCGAGGGGAGGCAATTGGGAAGGGGGCGAAGAGAAGGATTCTTA
>NW_015387332.1:0-5620 GCF_001527695.2 Protobothrops mucrosquamatus
GACACTGTCTCTCTAGTACAAATGTAACACTGTAACGCAAATGTAACAAGGTAATGTCAAAAGGAAACAGGAATGTTTACTGTTTCCTGCCCATGTAAAAGTGACTACAAATGGTAATCAACAAGGATTTCCTGCCTAAAAATTCTCCGGACACAGGATGACCAAATGTTTACTAACTTACACTTTGAGTAGAAATCCTACTATCAAAGAGGGGGAAGATGAAAGAGCTTCTCAGATGTGTAGGGTATAAAATGCAAAACTTGAAACCAGGCCAACGTGCTCCTGGAAACCAATCCAAAAGGGAAGGCTCCAGGGGGCCGCGTTTGCAAACACTCCTCTCTTCTATATTTCTTTTCTTTTCTTTTTATTCTTTGTATGTTATTCTCCAATAAACCTTTGTTTTGTTAACCAGACTTGTCTTCGTATTGTGAGTATCAAAATTTGGGCTTTTTACATCTCACAATCTGGACAGCATACAAACATAGTACAGAACTAAGGACTACTTTAAATAATTCCTTAGAGTACAGGAAGTAGTAAGTTCAAGAAAATTATACTTCCTGTTTTTAATCAGGGGTAAAGCTGGAAGGATTTACATCAGGAAATGAGCAAGCTAATTTCAATCTAAAAACTTGTACAACTCTCCGAGATATTTCTCTTTTCAAATGTTATCTCATGTGAAACAAGGACATTTAGCTTGTTTCTGCTCTTTCTGAGCCAGTATCATTTCTGCAGCAAAATACAAAAACCATTTTAGTAAGAAGCATAGAAAAAGAGATGAGGAAGACACAGGACCTAGAGGTCTACCAGTTATATAGGAAAAGGGGGGGGGCTAAGGAAATTTATGAGCACTCCAACTTTAGTCAAAGCATAGCTTCATTAGAGTAGCTAAAATGGTCTTCACAAAATGTTAACAGCTGTACAAGTTCCCTTAATTTAACGTTAGAGCTCTACTACTCTCCTCCCCACAGACAAAGATAAATTGATTATACTTACTTCTTCATCCTCCTCTGTATATTGGGTATACCTCTGTTCCATCATTTCTCGCTGCCATTGTTCTTGATCCAGTGTTTGCTGGATCAGTTGTGCCACTTCACTCTGCTCTCCTGGCTTCTCCCTGCCAATAAGGAATCTAAAGGAAATTAAAGTGAATAGAATGAATGTATGTCATTAATGTAATAGGAGAAATCTCAGTATGGCTGAATAATGTGTCAGTAATTAGGTAGCCAGGCTGTATATATATTAGACTTAAAAGTATTTTGGTAAAGGATCCCAGCTCTTGAGTAAATATGCACCGATCTGCTTATTTGGAGTCTAAGTTCTTCAAGCACAGCAAATGACAAAGAGTAAAGACTAACACCCACCACTTTCTCCTACTAATTCAGGGCTGATTAATTTTTTAGTGGCTTGAGTTGAATTTTTTCTTTGAAGCAAAAGGCCATAGTAGATATAATCCCTACTGCCTACTGCCCTACTGCCTACAGAACTGATGACTAATTCAAATAATTTGTTTGGAATACAGGAAGCAGTAAATTCAAGAAAATTATACTTCCTGTTTTCACACTAACCTAATGCTGAAAGGGTTTACATCAAGAAATGGTAAGCTTAATTTGTCTGAAAAAGTCTCTTTTCAAATGTTAACTCATGTGAAAACAGGAAAATCACTGTGTTGGAAGTTAAATAATCTCTGATCTGCCCCCCTCCTTTTAGCAGCCTTCTGATCTGCCAATCAGCATACAATCCTAACACTTATTCTAGCATCCCACTGAAGACATCAAAAAACTGGATATCCCTCAGGGTAAGGAAGACGCCAGATTCCCTCATAATAAATCCACCCGGATTTCACAAACTTCAGGTTCATCACAAACTGCACAGGAAGGACACGTTAAACCCACATATACACAAACCACACCCCCAAATTCACACCAAGGAACCAGTCCCCCTATAAAACCAAGTCCCTGTATCCCATTTTCTCTGTAGTCTACCCTCAAGAGCAGAGCTCTTTGTTCTTGGGAATAAAGATGGATCTCCTTTTCTCACAGTATGTCTGGATTTAATTTTTTTATTTGTTCTTGCACCACCCCAGCTCATGGAAACCCCAATTATTCTTCTAACAATTGGGACCCCGAGATGGGACATGAGGCTAACTAGCCAGTGGACTCAGCCCAGTAAGTGGGGCTGCACCTCACAAGAACCGGAAGAATCTATTTGGAAAATGACTGCCTCAGCTTATCCGAAGGGCTTTAAACTAAAATGGAGGGGGGGATCTTTAGGACCTAATCTCAGGCATAAACCCCAAGACAGCCAATCAAACAAGGAGGTAGAGAGTGATGGGAAGGAAGAAAAACTCAAGATACAAACCAGGAGATATAGGTAGCATACCCAGGGTCAGCCATAAAGGACTCAGATGCCTATACACTAACGCTCAAAGTTTGGGGAACAAACAAGGTGATCCTGAAGTACTTGAAGTACTTGAGCAATCCGTCGGCTGTGAGGAATTGGTGGTGGCAAAATCTGAGGAGGGGAGAAATGCAGCAGCAGCAGCAGCAGCAGCAGCAGCAGCAGCAACAACAGCAACAGAGACGCTTCAAGCTAGAGAGCTCTGATCTCTAAAGCTGAGTGGCTGGCTGAGAGGAGCAGACTAGACAGCCGAGCTGAGCTGACTGGAAAGCTTCACCAGAGCAGAGACGAGCAGCGAAAGACAGATCGGAGCTGGCAGAGAAAACAACAAGAGGCCAGAGCAGCAAGCAACAGAAATGAAGGTAACAATTAAGTTCAAAGTCCCAATAGGAAGGGAGGGTAGACCCCAGTAAAGAATAGAAATAAATACAGGACAGAAAACAAAAGCTAAATAAATAGGCAAATAATAAAAACAAGAGTGGAACATTAGAAATCATGGAAGAATAGGACTAATAAAGAGGCAAATCTTAACAAGGTAAATCTTAAATAATAAGGTAGGGAGGAATTGGAGCTCAAAAACTTAAAAAAAATAGAGGGAAGAAAAGGATAAATAAAACTAACATAATAGTAAGAAAGTTAAATAAATTACAAGGTAGAAAAATGTGCACAAACAGGCAGAAAAAAGGATAAAAAAATAGGCATAAGTAATTACCTAGAACAGAGAAGGTAGAAACAAGGCTAACAGCAAAGCACATCCACCAACCAAAAAGAGGGATTTTCAAACAAACTCATGGAACAGGCAACTGATACTATTGTGGTATGCAATACATGTTCCATGGATGTGCTTATGCCCAAAGAACACCCAAATTATACATGCATTAGATGTAAACTATGTGAACTACTAGAGGAAAAAGTAAGGGACTTAGAGGCAACTCTAGCCAAACTCCAGCCTACACAAGAAAGCTATACCCAAACCGAACCAAATAATGAACAAATAACTCCCAGAGGATTTGACCCTACTGATAAACCCTTGGAGGAAGACAAATGGAGGTATGTCACACCTAGAAGGAAACACAATAATCAAAGAAAGAAGAAGCATACATCTAACGAACTCCTACTGCCCAATCTAACCCAACCAGAAGCAGCCCCATTAAAATTGAGCAATCGATTTCTCCCCCTAGATGGAAATACACAGACCCACAACCTCCCCCTCAAAGAAAACATGCAGACACCTAGAAAAAGAAACAACACCAAATATCCCTAAAAGAGTCACATCAACAAACACACCTGAGATAAACAGAAAAGCAGCCCAGAATGCAATTGTTGATAATAGGAGATTCTATCCTCAAAGGAAGAGAAACAGCCATCTGCAGAACGGACATACAATCCAGGGACGTAAGTTGTCTCCCTAGAGCAAAAAACAAAGATGTGGCCGAGAACCTAACCAAAATAAATAGGCCCACAGATTACTACCCTCTCCTACTCCTCCACATTGAGATGAATGACACAACAAAGAACATGAGTACAATATTGAGAGATTATAAGCAACTAGGCAATAAAGTTAAGGAGCTAGGAGCACAAGTAGTGTTCTCATCAGTACTCCCAACGAAAGGCCAAGCCCCCATTGAGGGAAAAAAGAATTCTAGAAATAAACCACTGGCTAAAGGGTTGGTGTCGTCAAGAAAAAATTGGTTTCCTGGACCATGGACTGCATTTCCTACGTGACTCAGAAAAAGACTGGAACAAAGGACTTACGAAGGACTCTTGGCGAGGGATGGGCTGCACCTCACGAAAACAGGGGAAAATGTACTCGGAAAAAAGACTGGCCCAACTCATCAGGACGACTTTAAACTAAAATTAAGGGGGAAGGGTGACCAATCTTTAGAATCTCTAGAACACAAAACCAGTCATAAATCCCAAGAAAACAAATCAAACAATGAGGTAGGGAGTGATGAGAAAGAAGAAAAACTCAAACAACAATCAGGAGATGCAGGAAACATACCCACGGACAGGCATAAAAGTCTTAAATGCTTATATACAAATGCCCAAAGCTTGGTGAAGAAACAGGGTGAACTAGAAGCAATAGTACACGAGGGTAGGTATGACATAGTTGGCATTACAGAAACCTGGTGGGACGAAACCCATGACTGGAATCTACTGATGCATGGATAAAAATTGTTCAAAAGAAATAGATCTACAAAAAGAGGAGGGGGAGTTGCACTATATGTAAGAGAACACTACATATCTACAGAAATGCCCGTGATCAAAGATAAAATCCCTCCAGAATGTATATGGGTCAATATAAAAGGGAAAAAAGGTGACATTGCCATAGGTGTATATTACAGGCCACCCAACCAATCAGAAGAAATAGATGAACTCTTTGCAAAGACAAAAAGGACAAGTACAAAAAATGGAAAGAGGGACACATAACTAAGGCTGATTATCAGCAGAGAGACAGAACATGCAAAGATGAAGTCAGGAAGGCAAAGGCTCAGAATGAACAAAGACTTGCAACAGAAGTCAAGGATAATAAAAAAAAGGTTTCTTTCAACATATTAATAACAAGAAAAAAGTCAAGGAAACAGTAGGTCCACTAAACAGAGAAGATGGCAAGGAAGTAACAGGCAGTAGGGAGAAAGAAGAGCTGCTTAACTCATTGTTTGCATCAGTCTTCACACAAAAAGAAATTATAGCCCAACATACCAAAAAAACTACTGCAAAAGACAAACTAGAAACAAAAATTAAAATAAGCAAGAAAATGGTAAGAGAACACCTATCCGACCTTGACGAATATAAATCACCGGGACCCGACACATCCCAGAGTTCTGAAGGAGCTGGCAGATGTTATCTCAGAACCATTGCACCATATCTTTCAAAAATTCTGGAGCACCTGAGGATTGGAAAAGGGCTGATGTGGTTCCCATCTCCAAGAAAGGGAAAAAAACAGACCCAGGAAACTACAGACCAATCAGTCTAACATCAATAGCTGGAAAGATCCTGGAAAAGATAATCAAAAAACAGATCTGCGAACAACTAGAAGCAAACAAAGTTATAACTAGTAGCCAGCACAGGTTTGTTAAAAACAGATCATGCCAAACCAATCTTATTTCATACTTTGATAAAGTGACCAAATTAGTAGACCAGCGAAACGCTGTGGGCATAGTATACTTAGATTTCAGTAAGGCATTCGACAAAGTAGACGACAATCTACTGCTTGGTAACC
>NW_015387332.1:7073-8396 GCF_001527695.2 Protobothrops mucrosquamatus
CAAATTCTTTAATTCGAATTTCTTTCCTAATTTATCAGCAAATTCCTTGACTTGTGATGCATCCTTTGCGATGAAACAAAGATCATCCACAAATGATAACAGTAGACAATTCCCTCCTTGTAACTGTCCAGTATATATACAATTATCAGCTTTGCAACTCTTAAATCCAAGACCCTTTAAAGCAGTATCTAAACAGATACAGTATTCCAGTTTCTGGCTGACTGCTTCAGCCCATAAATAGCCTTGTTTAATTTATATACCATGTTAGGCTTTGCAATTTCATACCCTGGTGCTTGGATCATATAAATTTCTTCCTCTAACTCAGCATTGAGGAATGCAGTTGTGATATCAAAGTGCCAGATCTTATGCTTATATGCCGCTGCCAACGCCAGTGCTAATCTTATACTCTCACTTTTCACAGTTGGCGCAAATACTTCATCGTAGTGCACATTCTTTAATTGTGAAAAACCTTGTGCCACTAACCTGGCCTTATACTGTACATCATTATTTGGCAATACCTTTTTATTATATACCCACTTACAACCCACAGCTTTGGTTCCCTGTGGCAAAGTCACTGATTTAAATACTTCATGGTCTCCCATGGATTTCATCTCTTTATCCATGGCCTCCTTCCATCTTTCTTGTTCAGCTTTTGGTAATGCCAACACCTCTTTATAATTTCTTGGCTCATACCATACATTGCAAACCTTTACCTTGCTGGCAGAATACCTGTCAGGCGGAATTCCTTTATTACATCGCTCTGACCTACGTGGTATTAACTGCTCCTGTGTTTCAAGTCTTTCTGGCTTCATGTCATGTTCAGCCTCCTTGAACATTGACATCTTCAACAATCATTTTTTCCATCATTAGATGAGTTATTGTCATTAAATGGATCACTGTCATTAAGTGAGACATACCCAGAATTTGCATTAATTCTGTCCTAATTTTGTTCTGCAAAATTAGCAGACCTTGAAATTACAATTCTTTTACTTCCATCGCTAAAGCGATATCCTTTTGACCCTGGCTCATAGCCCACAAACCTGAGCTTTCTTGCCTTTTGCTGTCCCTTTCTTCTGATTGCTTTTGGAATATGTACCCATGCAGTACTTCCAAAAATTCTCAATTGTGCCAGTGATGGCTTTCTCCCATATAGAATGGCATATGGAGTATTATTAATGGAGGAACTCCACAGCCTGTTAACTATATAATTGGCAGTCAATATGGCTTCTCCCCAATATGACCTGCTCATACCAGAATCCTCTAATAATGAATCTTTCATTGTTTGCAAAACACCATTCCTTCTTTCAGCTACACCGTTCTCTG
>NW_015387332.1:10168-24934 GCF_001527695.2 Protobothrops mucrosquamatus
TTTCTCTGTTGGTAAAAATAAATCAGAAGCTCTCACAGTTGACTGCATTTAGCTGATTCAAATAAACTCTTTATATTCATATAAAAATATTTACAATACCATATATTCTTCTTCATAGCAACATAGCATAAATGAAGACTTCTTACAGCAGAGACAGACCTGAAACCTGAAACTGAAACCCAGCTTCTAACTCAATAACTTTTTGCACAGACTCAGTAGCACTTTCTTCACATTGGCTGACTGAGTTACCACATGACTCTTCTTGCTCATGAATATTCCAACAAGAAGCAACCTGGAATTAAGGAGAAACTTCCTAAAAGTGAGGACAATTAACCAGTGGAACAGTTTGCCTTCAGAAATCGTGGGCGCTCCATCACTGGAGGTCTTTAGGAAGAGACTAGACAGTCACTTGTCTGAAATGGTATAGGTTCTCCTGTTTGAGCAGGGGGCTGGACTAGAAGACCTCCAAGGTGCCTTCCAGCTCTATTCTATTCTATTCTATTCTATTCTATTCTATTCTATTCTATTCTATTCTATTCTATTCTATTCTATTCTATTCTATTCTATTCCTGTGTTTCACCGAAAACCAGACCTACCCCCAAAATAAGCCCTACCTTGATTTTTTGGGGTGGGCCTAATATAAGCCCTTCCCCCAAAGTAAGCTCTAGCATTATGGTTGCCTGGGGGGTGCGGGGGTGGGTGTGACCAGCTTGATGTCACTCGTGTGCGATGCGAGGGAGCCCGGGCAGGGCTGGGGGGGAGGGACAGGAACTACGGAGTTTTGCATGGTACAAATGAGGTAGAAGATACTGTTACCGCACCAAAGCCATTTAGTCCGAGGTGACCAGTGAATGTGGTTTCAGCTTTTACACTGTCCCTTGACTAAAAAGGGTCTAATTCAGGGATTGCTCCCCTTTCCCTTTAGCATGGCCCAAGCTCCTTGCGCTTATTTCCAATTCTGCCTCAAAACCTCAGCGATTCAGTTCTCTCCGTCTTCCCAGCATGCAAGCCTAACTCCACCCTCTTCCTTCGACTACCACCTCCTCATTTACCTATTTCCACCCACGAGGGGCAGACTTCCTTTCTCATCACTTGTTCTTCTCTGGGACTGTTTTCTTGCGTGGCTTTGAGGCAGCAACTGGGTGAGTTTCAATTGCTAGGTGTCGCTGTGCTGCAAAAGGTTTGCTCGTTTACTTTCTCAGCAGCGGAACAAGCCCCACTCTGAAAGGAGAGGGGAGCACCACCCGTTGGTTTCTGGCTTATTGGAGGGCTCTGCCCAGTTTGGTGATTGGCTTACAGGAGGGCTCCTTTTCAGCCTGGTGTATGCTGGGTGCTGAAGTTCTGTTCAAGTGAGGTTTAGCAGGCCAAGCCACGCTGTGGCCCCTGACTCCCAGGAGGAGTCGGGCTTGCTCCGTGGCAGCAGTGGTGGCAGTAGCAGCCTGTCAAATCTGCACTGTCCGCAGCACTCGCTGGTGGTCTGGGCTGGGTCAGAGGTTGGATCGGATCTCTCTCAGGCACAGACACAGAGGTTAAATCGGATCACTTTCTCTCTCTCACACACACACAGCCATACACACAGAGGTTGGATCAGATCACACTCTCACTCTCTCACAGGCACATACACAGAGGTTGGATTGGATCTCTCTCACAGGCACACACAGAGAGGTTAGAACGGATCGCTCTCTTGCTCTCTATCACTCTCTCACACAGGCACACACACAAAGGTTGGATTGGATCTCTGTCACAGGCACACACACAGAAGTTGGATCGGATCTGTCTCACACACAGAGAGAGATTGGATCGGATCATTCTCTCTCTCTCTCTCTCTCTCTCTCTCTCTCTCTCTCTCTCTCTCTCTCTCTCTCACACACACACACACACACACACACACACACAGAGGGGCCCCTGCACTCTAAGCCTGCTAAACCTCACTCAAAGGAAGGGGATGGGGTTAGGCTTGCATGCTGGGAAGGCGGGGAGAGAAATTAATTGCTGAGGCTTTGAGGCAGAATTGGAAAGAAGCGCAGGGAGTTTGGGCCGTGCAAAAGGAAAAGGGGAGCAATCCCTGAATTAGACCCTTTCTAGTCAAGGGACAGTGTAAAAGCTGAAACCACATTCACTGGTCACCTCAGACTAAAGGGCTTTGGTGCGGTAACAGTATCCTTCTACCTCATTTGTACCATGCAAAGCTCTGTAGTTCCTGTGCCCAGCCCTGCCTTCCAACCTGGTCCTCCAGTGGGTCTACCGCCCCACCCGCGATGGCACCGCCTCCTCCCCCACACCTCTGCCTCCGCCTGCAAAATAAGACACCCCCCAAAATAAGCCCTAATGGGTCTTTTGGACCAGAAATAAATATAAGACCCGGGCTTATTTTCGGGGAAACACAGTAGTACACAAGGGCAAGTATGATATAGTTGCCATTACTGAAACTTGGTGAAATGAAACACGAGTGGAACATACTCACAGAAGGATACAAACTGTTAAAAAAAAACAGACCCTCCAAAAGAGGAGATGGAGTTGCATTATATGTAAAAGACCACTACATCTCTACAGAAATGCATAAAACCAAGGATGAAAGCCTCTGAGAATGCATATGGGTTAATATAAAAAGAAAAAAGATTGACACCACCATAGGTGTATACTACAGGACACCCAAGCATGCAGAAGAAATTTTTGCTAACCAGTTAACAAATGTATGTAGGAAACACACTGTCAACTCTACAACGAACCTGGCTGCAGCCATTATGCTTGTTCTAGGTTGCCACAAGAATGGGAGGGGGAATGGAGGATTTCTACTAGTCTAAACATTTTACTGTTCCGTGGGAACCAAGGTCATTTCTGTCAGTTAGATGGGGTGTGTGAGCATTTGGTTAGAAAGCCTGCCAAACTGTTCTATTGGGGAACATAGCTGATTGCATAGCATTGGGGTGGGAAGTTCAACTTTGTAATATTGTCTCTCTCTGAAGGGGATTTCAGACTTGGTTTCACTTTTGACCGTGCCAATACTATGTAACCAATAAACATGTTCTTTGAGGGCTTCCGGTTTTGCGCAGTTAGCGCAACAGCCGAGGGATCGTGGGGCTCCATGCCCTACGGCTGATTTCTCTCTGTTTGGGGACCCTAAATGGGCCCAAAGGCACCCTGGAGAGGTGGCAAGGAAGGAGGGAAGCCTTGACGATCGTGGGAGACAGTGGTTGATCCGGATGTCCGGGGAAAGCCCTCCAGAAACTGACAGAAGAAAGGCTAGCATCATTTGTGAGTCTAGCCCAAGCTACATGCAGCCAAAGCCAAAAAGCACTAAATTAAGCCTGATCGTAAACAGTGTGATTGAACTGGGTAAGAATATTGATTCTCTCTCTTCTACCTGATTGATTTCCTGAAAAAAAAAGAAAAAACCCCAGAAGTAAAAATCCTTCGAAAGTGAGATGGGGGGGTTGCTCCACCCCTCTCTAAATGGAAGCTGTGAATTAAATTTAGGGGGAATAAAGATACATAAATAAAGTTAATATAAGATTTAAACCTGGAAAATGTGAAATTGATGGAATTTATTAAGAGTTTCCTGGCAAAGGATTATTGACGGAGATAAAAGACTTGTTTTGAAAATTGAAAGATGGACTGGTGCTGACATCTAGTGGTGGATGCAAATACTGCCCTAAATATACAGCCCAGAAAAAAACCCTGATATTGTGACCTTCAAAGCCTTAACTAAACAAAGAACAGCTGTAATAATAAAAAAAGAGAACACTGTGGACAAAGTGAGAACTATAAAACTTAGAAAAAATTGACCTTCCTGGACTATAAATACTTTTTAAACTGTGACTTTAAAGCGATTGCCAGAGAAAGGATTTTTGGTCATTATGGAGCATCAGAGGTCTGCAGAAAGACTGTACCAAGAAAAAATAAATACTTCCCAGGAGAAAATGTATGTTATGTTACAACAATTACAAATGACACTAATTTCAAACCATGAGGAAATTAAAAATGAATTTGAAAACTTAAATGAATGCATCTTTAATTTAATGTCACAACAAATAAATGATCAGAAAACAAAAAAAAGAGAGATCATGTAAAGCAGAAAACTGAATATAAACTAGTGGAAAGAAATTTAGAGACTCAAGTGGAGAAGAACTTACAAGAAACACTGGACATGGAAAAGAAAATTCTAAGACCACAAAATAAATTTGAGGACAAGAAAAAAGATTTGACAAGATGGATTGCAGAGCTGTTGGGAGTACTACAAGAAATGGGGAGACAAGAGATAATGAGAGAAATCTTCAATGAATATGAAGGGGCAAAATCTTTATAAAAAGACATGATGTTTGATTTGCCTCTTATATTTACATCAACATCTACAAGATTATGGAAAGACTCTTTAATTCAACGGAATAGATTGATTGGGAAAGATTTTTGGCAAAAGTAGAGGGCTAAAGTGAGAATTGAGGAATTAGATGGGTTGTATCAGAGGGAATACTTAAAAATTAAACACTTGTTCGAATATGGTTGAAGAAATAGAAAGATTTTTGTTTAAGAGGGATGAATACTCCAAGTAAGATAATATTTTTTCTTTTTTTCCCTTTTTCTCTTTCTTTAGTTTGTTTTTTGATATGGGGAAATATAAAAATGTTTGGGATGGTTAATATAAAGGAAATGTTTTAGATATTTAAATGTAATGGATCTTAAGAAACTGTTTTGAATAGAGTTAAAAGATTAGATGATTGGATTTATTAAATGGAACATCTAAAGATTAAACATAGGTTTAATTATGGGTAAAAAGAACAGAAAAAAATTGGAAATAAATGTATACCAGTTTAAGAGGGATATGTATTTTAAGTAGTATATTATTTTATTATTCTTTTCTTCCTTTTTTCTCTTTTTTCTTCTCTCTTCTTTTCTTTCTTTTTCTTTTTATTTCTCTTTGGTGTCTTTTTTCATTTACTTTTTAAGATATTAAAATAGACTTAAATACTTAAATGTAACTAACCCTGAGACATTTTTAGCCAGTAAGAATCAGAATCAGAATCAGAATAGAGCTGGAACGGACCTCGGAGGTCTTCTGGTCCAGCCCCCTGCTCAAGCAGGAGATCCTATACCATTTCAGAAAAGTGACTGTCCAGTGTCTTCTTTTAAAACTTCCAGTAATGGAGCACCCACAACTTCTCTCTCTCTCTCTCTCTCTCTCTCTCGTCAATCAATGTAATCAGAACAGAGCTGGAAGGGACTTGGAGGTCTTCTAGTCCAGCCCCCTGCTCAAGCAGGAGACCCTATACCATATCAGACAAGTGACTGCCCAGTCTCTTGGCAGAATAACAGACTTGGAAGGGACCTTGGAGGTCTTCTAGTCCAGTCAATCAATTCCTGCTTGATTCCCCCTCCCCATGCAATGGGGCCAGCGTTTCCACGCGTATCCCGGGAGGATGCGGCAAGGGAAGACCCCACCTCGATGCTTCCCGCTCCAACTTGCTCCTGATGGGGCGAACTTCCACCATTCACTTGACAGTGCTGGCAGCCGCCATCTTTCCACCAGAGGAGGCGGGCCTAACCCCACCAACGAGTCTGCTGCAGCCGACCGGCCGCACCACTCCGAAGCCCGAAATTCGCACAGATGCTTTCGCATAGAATGTTTTGAATATTGTAGGGAAAACAAATTTAAACAAGAATTGTAATCAGGATTCATGACAAGGCAACCAAGATGAGTAGACAGAAAAGAAGCATGATGTTGATGTGATTATTATTGGTAAAAATTTCAGAAAACGTTTTATATTTAAATTGTTACCTATTGAATTAATAAGAATTGTATTAATGCAAGGTTGGCAAAGAGAATATTATTGGAAGAAGAGGAAATCAAGCAAAGCTATTATGTGGACTTTGGAATATAAAAACTGATAGTTAGTGAATACTTTGTAAATATAAGCCCAGACAACACACTGTTTACCAAATATTAAGGTGTTTATGTTAAAAAAATCAATAAAATATATTTAAAAAAACAAAACATGTTCTTTGAGGACATTTCAAGCCTCAGAGTTCTGAGTTGTTTGGTCTTGTATATCGGAACCTTCACATTAAACCAAGTCTCATTCAAAATGCTCTCTTTCTTGGGGTGCTGAGCCCTGGCTACCTACCCACCACTTTGGGAAGACAGTGAAGACTCAGTGAAGATCTCACTATGGAGAAAAAAGAGGAATCCACCGCTGGTTGCAGCGTGGATTCGGCCATCGGAGCGCAAGCAGCTGCTCTGGCCACCAAGAGGGTCTGATGACGGGGGCCCAGCCAAAAAGCAGGAAACTCCAGCCAGGGAAGTTGATGCTTTAAGAGGGGACCACCATCCTGGCAGACCTCTATCAATCGAAACTGATCCCTCAGTGTAGAAGTACCCCTAAAGCCTGCCGAAGAGGAGCTGTTGTTAATTCTGCTCCAGGGTCTGTCTTCCGTAGTGCAGAAGAAAGGGAAGGGATTGACTGGATGGGACAACTCTGCTGACTGGAAGTACCAGACTGCAGTTCACAGTCCTTCAGTTGAGCAGCTAAAGGAGAAATTTGACCGGCTGGAAGTCAAAGAAGGGGTTCCTGCAGCCCAATGTGAGTGGGCAAAGGGGGGTAAGGCGAAGACTTATTCATCGTTTCCACCCCCTTGCAGAAGTCCCAGTCCTGTTGCTGGTGCCCGTGCCACTTCACCCACTCCTCCATCAGCCGCAGGCTCGAGCTCTCGATCCCAGCAAAGCCCTCTACAGCAGCCTTGCTCTGCGAGCCTGGGTGCTGAGCAGAGGGGATTCCAGAGGGTGATACGGCCTTGGCCCAGAGATCAGCAAGCTGCTCAGCAACCAATATACCTGGCACCACAACACCTGGAGCCACCACCAATCAAGCCCACTTTTGATGGAGACCCCAAGAAGTTGCCGTTCTTCCTAAACCAAGTGTGGGCTCATATGGATCGTTATGCCCACGCCTATCCTGATGATGCCACAATGATGAATGCAGTGATGGCCAACATGGAAGGGGAAGCAGCGGAGTGGGTGACCAACCTTCATGATGAAGGGGCTCCAGATTTGTTGGATGTGAATTTATTCATGGAATAGCTGAGAGTCAGATTTGAGGTGAATCCCATGCCCTGCAAGCAGAAAATGAGATCCATTGCTTGAGGCAGAGAGGTCGCCCAGCGAAACAATATGTCCGAGAGTTCCAGAGAGTTGCTGGTCACCTGGGACAGTGGCCAGAGCTGTCCCTGAACCACTATTTCAAACAAGGGCTGGACCGTGACCTGCTCCAAGCATGCATCTACTGAGGGATCCCGAACCAGCTGCGAGAGTGGTGTAACAGGACAGTAACCTTGGACATCGAATTGGATCATGTCAAGAGACCAACTGCCACCGAGCCAAAGTGGACCTGAGGTCTGGAGAAGAGCCTCTTTGTACGGCGACCCCAGGCCACTTCAACCGCCGATGCTCTTCGACTGGCCACCGGGGCTCCCATCAAATACTTCTGATATGGGCAGCAGGGCCATCATGCTGCTGAGTGCTTAGCCCCTGCCTGCCAAGCAAAAGCCATATCAGTTTCAACTGCTAAGCCAAGAAAACCACTGCCACAAGCAGGATGGGAGAAGTCTAATTGGGCCAAACAGGAGCAAGCTGTCCAAATCTCCTCCCCGCCCTGGGGAGAAGCAGGAGCCCCACCTGAACACCTGCCCCTACCAGTACCTTGCAATAGTGATGAGGATGATGAAGACAACCCGATGGTAAGTTGGCCCATCCCACCTTTCGCTATTCCTGCCAAGATTATAAAGCCAAAGACAGAGGCCCAAACCAATTTAGATGTTTTAATAGACTCAGGTTGCACCAGATGCTTAATTAACTTGCCCACAGTTCTTAAGTTGGGGATTCGTGTCATGAAGTTTGAACAGGCAGATGGGTCGCTTATTGGAGGTTCCCCATCAACGCACCTAACAGAGCTGTTGCGTCTAGAAATGGGACAGCACTGGGAGATCATTCACTTCGTGGTCCTCCCTAAGATGAAAGAGACTATGATTCTAGGCTTGGCTTGACAAGTGGTGTCCCAATATTTGGTGGGAGAACAGCGTGCAAACTGAGATTAGCTACAGGACCTCTCCCACCAGTGAGATAAAAGGCTGCTGCCATCGGAGCTCAGGGGGAGCCTATCAAGATATTAAAGGCTGCCGTGGAACAATTGCCAGGGATCCAACTTATCCCCAGCGAGTATCACGATTTGGCAGAAGTTTTTAGTGAAAAGGAATGCGATACCCTTCCCCCTCATTGGGCTACTGACTGCACAGTTGAAATACTGCCAGGAGATTATTATACCTAGAGGGACACAACCTACAACTTGGATGGCATGGTACGGAAAAAATAAAATTCACAGATACTTTCAATATCACTACATAAGAAACGCACTTCTGTTAGAATGGGAAAAAATAAAAGCAAAAATCTATGTGAAAATACCTGGATGGCTTTCAACAATGGAAGCGTTTATTCACCCAAACTTAATAAACTATGACAAAATTGTGACTTATAAAGACATTTTGAATAAAGAAGGAAAATTAAAACATAGACAAGAACTAGAAGAACAGGGTATTGATTTATCATGGTGGCCATATCTGCAAATTCAAACAAGATATGAAAAAGATGTTAAAATATCTGGGTTCTATAAAGAACAGACAGAATTTGAAAAGATATTACTGACATCAGATGAAAAATTGATCAAGAAACTTTATAAATATATGCTAAGCTTAAAGATGGAGGAGGAACAAGTTAAAGAACAATGATAACATGGGCAAAGAACTTTGAACATAACATAGAACTAGAAAAATGGCAAAGCCTTTGGGAAAGAAATTTGAAAATAACAAAATGACACCTAGGGAGATGGAGGAACTGCGAGACTATATTGACAAAAATCTGACCAGAGGTTTCATCCAACCAGCGAAATCGTGCGTGGCTGCCCCAGTGTTGTTTAAAGAGAAGAAAGATGGGTCTTTGAGGCTCTGCGTGGATTTTAAGGGGTTAAACGCTGTCAGTGTAGAAAATATGTACCCCCTCCCCCTGATGAAAGACATGTTAGCCCACCTGGCCAAAGGTAAAATTTTCACAAAATTGGACTTGAGGGAAGCCTATTACTGAGTGTGAATTAGGGAGGGGGATGAATGGAATTGCCCCTTAGGGAGTTTCCAATTCAAAGTGATGCCTTTCGGACTCCAAGGAGCTCCTGCTTTGTTTATGCAACTGATAAATCAAGTGCTGCATGATAACCTATACAAGGGGGTTTTGGTTTACCTTGACGATATCCTCATCTATACTGATACCATGGAGGAACATGTCAAGTTAGTTGTGCTCAAGAAACTGTTGAAAGCTAGTCTCTATGCCAAACTTTCTAAATGCGAGTTTCATCAGACACGCCTCGACTACTTGGGCTACCGGATCACTAGCAAGGGAGTGGAAATGGACCCTGCCAAAGTCAAAGCCATGCTTGGAATGGCAGCCTCCACTGACCAACAAGCAACTTCAAAGCTTTTTGGGGTCTGCAAATTTCTATCGGCAATTCATCCCCTCCTTTGTGAAAATTGCCATGCCTATTACTGAACTATTAAAAACTGGAAAAGGGGGGAAAAGCCCTGATCTTGTCAGCCTTTACAATGGACTCTAGAATGCCAGGTGGCATTTGAGCAGTTAAAGAGACCATGTGCAGCAGAACCAGTTCTTAAACACCCTAACCCCGAGGAAACTTTCATCATCCAAGCCAATGCCAGTGATGTTGCTGTGGGCGTGGTCCTCCTACAGAAAAACCCTAGGAGGGATCTACAACCCTGCGCCTACACTTCAAGAAAACTTTCAGTAACAGAGAGACGATGGGCTTTTTGGGAGAAGGAGGCTTTTGCGGTGAGATGGGCTTTACTAACTTGGTGCCATTTCTTGGAAGGGAGCAAAGTACCTTTTGAGGTATGGACTGATCATAAAAAGTTAGAGGCACTAAAAACCCCTCAAAAGTTATCTCCTAAGCAAGTTAGGTGGGCCCAGTACTTCAACCGTTTTAATTTCACTCTCAAATACCTCCCTGGGGGGAAGAACTTTCTAGCAGATGCTCTGTCTAGAATGCCCCAATATAAGAGCCGCCAAGAGGAGGTCATTAATTCCATCATTCCTGTGCCCCAGTCAGCCTCTCAGGTAACCATGAGAGGTCAAACACAAAGGAGATCCGATGAACCTCATAGTCAATTAACACAAAAGTTCAAAGAGGAACTAAAATCAGACTCTTGGTTCAATGACAATACATCACTATTGACCCATCGAGATGGTCTAGCCTGGAAGGGCTCCAAGTTGTACCTTCCAACATCCCTCAGACTTCAAGCCCTTCAATGTAGTCATGATGCAAAGCAAGCCGGTCATTTTGGATTTTTAAAAACTTTGCATTTGGTGAGGTAGCAGTTTTGGTGGCCAGGCATGAAAAAGGACATTGAAAGTTATGTACAAAGCTGTGCTACCTGTGCCACTATATAAAAGCATCCTGGCAAGCCTCCTAGTCTGTTACAACAAGTGGCAGATCCTTCCCAGCCATGGGAGGAAATAGCCATGGACTTTATTGTAGAATTGCCAGAAAGCAGGGGGAGCACAGTGATCTGGACTGTCATTGATCTTTTTTCGAAGCAAGCTCACTTCATCGCTAATCGGGACTTCCGTCTTCCCAAAAGCTAGCCAGGTTGTTTTTAAAACACATCTATCGGCTCCATGGGGCACCAAAATGGATTATATCACATAGAGGGGTTCAATTTACTGCAATGTTCTGGAGGGAAAGCCCCTACCCAGGGGCTTTCATCTGCTTTTCATCTGAGTACGAATGGATCGGCTGAACGTGTGAATGCAATGGTGGAACAATACCTCAGATGTTATGTTAGAAGTGTCCCCCAGCTTCAGTTCCGTTCTCTGTTGCAGAGAACAGAGGCCTAAAGTACCATGAGATCACACTGTTCTGTCCCAGCCTACGTCCATCTTTGTTGCGTCACAAAAACAAACCCCTCTTTAACAGTAGGCTGGGAAAACCAACCCCTTTTTATTACAAAAACAGTCCTGATAAGTTTGCTCAAAAACAAAAACAACAGAATACTTTCCCAACAGATAATTGGTTAAAAAATCAGACAGAGCAGGAGTTTAAACAAAACTCTCATCCGTAAAACAAACAGACCATGATCCCTGGAAGTTCTTACAAACGGTTGCCTTCAGCAACCAGCACCGCCCACACCTCCTCTTTTTATACAGCAGTTCCAAGGCATTGCCTCTCAGTGCCTTCTCCGTTCTCTCTGGAGTTGTCCCATTGACTGCTGTTGATTTACTCTTGCTAATTGCCTGCGTGCGCGAGCATCAATTAGCAAGTCCATCAGGTGTGCGTTGTCTGAGTCTGACTCAGTCCCCTCACACAGCTGAGCTTCATCAGGAACACGACTGGAGGGCCCAGGCTCTTCATCAAGCCGTGAGTCCTGTAATTCATCAGAGCCTCCCTCTGACCCTGATGGCCCTTCAAATGCCTCCTCCACCTCCTCCTCAGATTCCTCAGACTCAGCTGTTGGGAACACAGGCTGGCACGGAATCACAACACTATCCCGCACCGCAGGGCCCTTCCCCCGGGTCTGCCGATCCGGATGCGGTCGGGATGGGAATTGGTCATGAAAGGCGGTCACCAAAGCAGGGGCATGAATGGTGGTCACATCCTCCCAGGTGAACACCTCTGGTCCGTAGCCTTTCCATTCAATCAGGTACTGGAAGCGGCCTTTCACCCAACGGGAGTCCCGAATGCTGGCAACCTCGTACTCAGGAGCACTGTCTCCATCACGTTGTTCTGGTGGGGGAGGTTCGGCTCGGCGGAATGGACACGCCAGTTGCTCAGGGACCAACAGAGAACGGTGAAAGACTGGATGTACCCGCAGGGAACGTGGCAGAGTTAAGCGATAGGCGACCAGATTGATGACAGCCTCGATTGGGAATGGTCCTACATATCGGTGGTCTAATTTCTTGGCTGGCCGGGTTGATGGTAGGTTCCTGGTGGACAGCCATACCCGATCTCCCACTGTTAGTGGAGGCGTATCCTGCCTCGACCAATCAGCAAACCTTTTGTAGTCAGCCTTGGCCTTCTCTAACTGTCGCTGCACCAATCGATGGATCGCCTGTAACACTGCCATGTAGTCGTTCGCTGGTGGTCCCGGTGCGTCTAGTGGGGAAAGAGGGAAAAACCGAGGGTGATAGCCCACATTGGCTAAGAATGGTGTCATCTGCGTGGAGGTGTGCTGTGAGTTATTGAACGCAAACTCAGCCACCGCCAGATAGTCCACCCAATTGTTCTGCTGCTGATTGACATAGCAGCGCAGATATTGCTCCAGGATCCCGATGACCTTCTCGGTCCCTCCGTCAGTTTGGGGATGATGTGTGGACAAGAGGCAGATCTTGACATCCAATGCCTGCATCAACCCCTGCCAGAAACGGGCTGTGAACTGGGCCCCTCTATCGGACATGACCCTATCAGGAAGACCATGCAGCCAGAACACCTGCTGGATGAACATGTGACCGGTGGCGTGGGCAGACGGCAAGCCATGGCATGGGATGAAATGCGCCATCTTGGTCAGCATGTCCACCACCACGAACACCGTCGTGAATCCAGAAGACGGGGGTAAGTCCATCAGGAAGTCCATGGACACAGCCCCCCAGGGTCTTTTGGGTGTCGGCAAGGGCTGCAGTAGTCCGGGTGGGGCCCGTCGCTGACTTGGCCTGCCTACATGGGATACAAGATGAGACGTAGGTCTGGACATCGTGTTGGACTCGGGGCCACCAGAAGGTACGGGAGACCAACTTCAGGGTCTTGAACAGGCCAAAATGCCCCGCCGCCGGATTGTCGTGACACTGGCTGAGGATGAGTCCCCTGAGCGGCCCTCCAGGAACATAGAGCCGATCACGATAGTGGAGGAGTCCATCCGTGACTGTCCATGGGGAATTGGGTCCCACCTCCTCCTTTCGCTGAGCCACCCAACCATCCTGCTGCTGGGCCTCCCAAATCCGAGCCCGTACATCTATCGGCTCCTGCACCGCAGCAACAGACTCGATAGGGAGCACTGTCCAGGGCAGAAGCTTGTCTTCTGCTCGGGAATATTCGGGCTTCCTGGACAGAGCATCCGCTCTTTGATTGTGACCGCTGGGTATGTACATCACCCGGAAATTGAACCTCGCAAAGAAGAGAGACCACCGGATCTGGCGTTGGTTCAATTTCCAAGCGGTCTGCAGGCTTTCCAAATTCTTATGGTCCGTCCGGACCTCGATTTGATGACGCGCCCCTTCCAGATGATGCCTCCAGGCCTCGAACGCCACTTTAATGGCCAGTAGCTCCTTCTCCCAGATGGTATAGTTGCGCTCCGCCGGATTCAACTTCCGTGAATAGTACGCGCAAGGGAAGAGGGCACCGCTGGGCGTCGTCGCCTGAAGTAACACCGCCCCAATGGCAATGTCGGAGGCATCCGCCTCCATGACAAACGGCCGTTGCGGGTCAGGATGCTTCAGGATGGGCTCATTCATGAAGGCTTCCTTCAAAGCCTGGAAAGCCCGTTGTTCTGGAACGTCCCACTGGAACCGAGTCTTTTTCTGCAGGAGCTGAGTAAGAGGGGCTGTCATGGTAGCAAACCCAGGGATGAAAGTCTGATAATAGTTGGCGAACCCAAGAAGTCGCTGGACATCCTTCACACGACGTGGGGGTTGCCAACTCTGCAGAGACTCGACCTTACTCGGCTCCATGGCGATGCCCTCGGGAGAAATGCGGTGACCCAGGAACTCGATAGTCGTCTGGTAGAACTGGCACTTCTCTAGTTTGGCATATAGCCGATGTTCTCAGAGCCGCTGCAGGACCTGACGGAGATGCTGATGGTGCACCTCTCGCGATGGGGAGTAGATCAGGATGTCGTCCAAGTAGATCACGACAAACTGATCTAACAAGTCCCGGAAGATGTCGTTCATAAAGTGCTGGAACACGGCAGGGGCGTTGGTCAGGCCAAATGGCATCACCGTGTACTCGAAGTGCCCGTACCGAGTACCAAACGCCGTCTTCCACTCATCACCCGACCGAACTCTGACAAGGTTATAAGCTCCACGCAAGTCCAGTTTTGTGAAGATCTTTGCCTCACGGAGCCAGTCCAAGAGTTCGGGGATGAGGGGCAGCAGGTATCGGTTGCGCACCGTGATGGCATTTAATTTCCTATAATCACAGTAAAGCCGCAGTTCATCGGATTTCTTCTTGACAAAGAGCACAGGTGCAGACACTGGCGAGGACGAGGGCCGAATAAAACCCCGAGCCAAATTCTTGTCCAAAAAGTCCCGCAACGCGGCCAACTCGGGGTCCAACATGGAATACAAACGCCCCACTGGGAGAGGCGCGTCAGGGACTAAGTCAATGGGGCAGTCATAGGGCCTATGCGGGGGAAATTGATCCGCCTCAGTCTCGCTGAAAACATCAGCATAATCTGCCAATTCAGAGGGTAAGGAGACCCCCATGGGCCCCTCTACCTGACCGGCACAGATGTGGCGGGTGTGATCCACGCACTGTAAGCTTGGAAAGGTGACCAAGTTCTGTGACCAATAAATCTGTGGGTCATGCGCCCGGAGCCACGCCAGTCCCAAGACCACGGGGAAATGCAGGTCTGATGTGATATAAAACTGGATGGCCTCCTCATGTGAACTGATGGCCATACATAGCGGTTGCGTGGCGGCCTTAATTGGCCCAGACAGGAGCACTCGAC
>NW_015387332.1:25444-27790 GCF_001527695.2 Protobothrops mucrosquamatus
CCAGTCCCAAGACCACGGGGAAATGCAGGTCTGATGTGATATAAAACTGGATGGCCTCCTCATGTGAACTGATGGCCATACATAGCGGTTGCGTGGCGGCCTTAATTGGCCCAGACAGGAGCACTCGACCATCAATGGTCTCCACTAACATCGGCGGATCCACCGGGCATTGGGGAATCGCCCATTTAGCCACAAATGCGTCCATAAAGTTCGTCGTGGCCCCAGAGTCAATCAAGGCATGGACGGGAATCCCCTTGGGCAACCTAGGGAGAATCAGGCGCGTCTCCAAAATCAAATGCCTTGGGGGTCCGTGGGCAGCATCTGAAGGGTGTGGCTCGATGTTGCGGGATGCCCGACCCAAAAGGCCTTTCAGGTCAGGCGTGTGCCGTTTCCCGACAGGGGAGCAGATGGCAGTCTCGGAACAGGCTCAGTCACAGACGCCCCTCGTCGCTTCTTGGGGCAGAAAGCGGTCAAATGCCCAGGGTTCCCACAGTAAAAACACAACCCCCCCCGAACATCACCTGTTCATCTCTGCCACCGATAGGCGAGGCCTGGCAGCACCTAACTCCATTGGCTCCTCCCTCTGGACCGGGGTCTCACGCACAACGGGGGCAGTACGGGTCTCTGGGGTGGCACGGCGACTCCTTCGCTGCTGCAGCCGGGCGTCGATCCGCAGACAGAGGTGAATGAGCCCATTAAGGTCCGGGGGAACATCAACACGGGCCAGCTCATCCAGCATCTCCGACAATCCATCCTGGAAAGCGTCCACGAGCGCAGCCTCATTCCAGGCTGAATCCTGGCTAAGCAGCCGAAATTCGCTGATATAGCCCTGCAGGGGGCGTCGGCCTTGCCTCAGAGCTTTCAAACGCCGGGTAGCTGTCTGGGTCTTGATGGGGTCCTCATACATCATCCGCATGTAATCACAAAACCCCACAAAGTTGTCCATCAATGGACTAGGTTGGGCTAGCAGGGGTGTATATTCTGCAACTGTTGCTTTTACAAGATTATACAAGATTTATAAGAAGCATTTTTAGAAAAAAAAATGGCTTCAAAACGCCTTGGAATTTCTGCGCTTCCGAAAGGTCCGATCTCTTCTCCGGTTGTTCAAAGTTCACAGCAACCTAAGCCCAAGATGCCTCCACCTTCTCCCCCACCGCCCGCACTTACACTTAAGGATTTACAGGACACTTTGATGAATACAGCGAAACAGATTAGAATAGAGACAGCTGAGCTTTTTGAAGAAAAAAACAACGAGATGAGACAGGATATATTGTTAGCTTTTCAACGTTTAGCAGCTCATGTAGAATGCTTAGATGGACAGGTGGACGAGGTGGTGGAAAATGTCAAAAGATTAGAGGACAGACTTGGAAAAGTAGAGGATAATGTGGATATAACTCAGAACGAAATTATTATGTCACAATATAGAGACATGGAATATGCTTTGAGAATAAGGGGACTGAAGGAGAATGCGCAAAAAAATTTGAAAGAAGAGATTGCAGCAGATTTGGCTATTGTTTTGGCCTGTGAACCTGAAGAAATTTTGAGAGATAGAAATTTTTTTTTAGGGTAAATTCATGGGTCGCACGACAGAGAAATCTACCAAGAGATGTTGTAATTTATTTTTCCAGAAGATCAATTCGTAATGAAATTATTCAAGCCTTCTATCAGCAGAGATTCCAAATTGTAGCACAAGATGTTATAATTTTAAAGGAAATACCTCCTAAAATACTTAGGAAAAGAAAGGACTTTCCTTTTCTGGCTGAAGAGTTGAAAAAACGACAAATCCAATTTAGATGGGAGATACCTGTTGGAATAGTGGTGAGCTATGTGGGGACACGTTATAGACTTAACACAATTTTAAAAGCAAGAGATTTTTACATTTCTGTCCTGAAGGCAGGTTCACCACCATCTCCACGATTTAACAGAAATGAAAGAATGCTTGAAGAGCAAGTGGTTGAAGGAGCAATGTCATTAAGTGTAGGAGATTCACAGGCTGAACTTAAGCAACAAACTTTTGAGATGAAAGATGATCCAAAGGGACAAAGAATGACCCGAGCAGCTCATAGACGTAAAGAAAAAGAACAGCAAAAGGTGGATGTTGTACCTATACTGCATCAGACTACTTCAGAGACAGTGGGAGGTACAAGACCGAAGAGATCAGTGACAGCTGATCTTCAAGGAATGTTCCAGAGGCTCCAAGCCACTAAAAATGGCAAGGTTCCTGACATGGAATGTTAACGGTTTGAATTCACCACAGAAAAGAAAGAAAATATTTCATTATCTGAAACAACATAAGAATGATGTTGTGTGTTTGCAAGAAACTCATATTACTTCAAAGGATCAAAA
>NW_015387332.1:30175-32021 GCF_001527695.2 Protobothrops mucrosquamatus
TGTAGATGTGGTTCCATTGAGGACCACTCGCTGAGTACGGCCGGTCAGCCAGCTACGGATCCATCTGGTGGTGATGCTGTCTACCCCACATTTTTCTATCTTGTCAAGTAGTAGGTTGTGATGTACTTTATCAAATGCCTTACTGAAGTCCAAGTAAATTATATCCACAGCATTCCTCTCATCCACTAATTTTGTCACTAGGTCAAAGAATGTAATAAGATTTGTCTGGCATGATCTATTTTTGACAAACCCATGTTTGTCAAAAATATGGGTTATTTGATGAAATGATAGAACCATTAAAGGAACTGTTTAATAGTATTTTGTTGGGTACAGAGGTACCTCCATCTTGGAGAAGGGCTTTCATATCGCTGATTCCAAAGGAGGGTCAGGATTTGACTCAGCCCAAGAATTATAGACCTATATCTTTACTGAATACAGATTATAAGATTTTTTCAAAAATATTGGCAAATAGATTAATGCAAGTGTTGAGGCAATTGATTCATAGTGATCAATCAGGATTTATAACTGGAAGATATATGAAGTATAATGTAAGACAAATTGTTAATTTAATTGAGTATTTGGATAAGAATAATCAAATCCCTGCGGCTTTTATATTTTTGGATGCTGAAAAAGCGTTTGACCAACTAGACTGGCGGTTTTTATTACGAGTCGTAGAGAAAATGAACTTTGGGGAAAAATTTTTGTTTGCTCTTAGGGCTATTTACCAACAACAATCGGCACAAGTCATAGTTAATGGGGGGTTAACAGAGGCATTTAAAATTGAGAAGGGTACAAGGCAGGGATGTCCATTATCTCCATTGTTATTTGTTTTAACAATGGAGATTTTATTGATTAAAATTCGTGAATCACCTATAATAAAGGGAATACATGTAAATAAGAATGATTATAGGTTAAGAGCTTTTGCTGATGACTTGGTGCTGACACTAGCTCAACCGATAGACTCGGTAATGGACTTGGTGGAAATTATAGCCCAGTATGGGAAAGTTTCTGGTTTCAAGGTAAATAATAATAAGACTAAAATATTACCGAAAAATATGTCTATGAAGGATAAAGATATCTTAGTTAAGTTGACAGGTTTTGAAATAGTGAGAAAGGTAAAATACTTGGGAGTTTATATTACAGCTTCTAATGTTAAATTGTATATAAAAAAATTATGAGACATTATGGGTAAAAGTGCAAAAGGACTTAAATGATTGGAAAAAATTACAGTTATCTCTGCTGGGGAGAATCTCAGCAGTGAAAATGAATATTCTTCCAAAGTTTCTTTTTTTGTTTCAAATGATACCTATTTTGAAAAAAGATGCTAATTTGGAAGAATGGCAGAAGGGGATTAATAAGTTTATATGGGCGGGGGAGAAACCAAGAGTTAAGTTTAAGATTATACAAGATGCATGGGAAAAAGGACTTAAGGCGCCGAATCTAAAATTGTATTATGACGCGGTGGTTTTAACATTGATTAGTGATTGGCTTAATTTAACAAACAAAAATATACTTTGCCTTGAGGGATGGGACCTATTATTTGGTTGGCACGCATACTTAATTTATAATAAGAAAGTAGATCAAGTTTTTAAAGCTCATATTCTAAGAAGTGCTTTATTACGAGTTTGGAAGAAATATTATTATAGCTTAAATTATAAAATTCCCATTTGGGCGATTCCAGGACAAGCAATAGAGGGGGTATCTAGAGGAGTTAACTTGGATAGAATTTCTTATAAGGAATTACTTAGTTTGGTAGGACAGGATTGGCAAATTAAATCCTTAGCAGATTTGAAGCAAGAAAATATTGTATATTCTTGGTTTCACTATAATCAACTGTTAATGAGAT
>NW_015387332.1:32746-38053 GCF_001527695.2 Protobothrops mucrosquamatus
TTGCTGGTAAAGTGTTAAGATTTATCTATTTTGTAGAGTTAAAGTATGTTTGGATGGGATTTGATTGTAGTATATCTGGGTAATGTTATTTAATTTATGATTTTGTTTTTATAACCCTGTAACCAGCTCTGGGAAGTGAAGGGGGGAGGGGGGGAGGGAAGTGGGATATGGTATGGAAAATTATTTAAAACTTTTAATAAACAAAAAACAAAAAAAAACAAATGTGTCGTCTGAGTTTATCATTCACTAATACAGGTTTAATTTCTAATCCCTTATTCTTTTCTCCAGCCATTGATAAAATAAGTCCCAAGTATTCTGTTTCTTCTTTTTCTTTCAACCTCAGAATAAGTCTGTCCATTTCCACACAATCTAGAATTTTTTGAAATTATTTCTTCCTCTGGTGGTATTTCTTCATTTTTCCAATATTGTGCGAATATGATTCTTGTTATCACATGTAAAATCAAGTATATACTTTGTTTATCAATCTTTTCTGGCATTATACCTAATAAAAAAGTTCAGGTTTAAAATCTACATGTTTTCCCAACATCTTTTCTAGCCAAGTATGTATTTTTGTCCAATACCTCTTTGCTTTGATGTCCACCATACATGAAAATAAGTACCTGATTTGTGTTTACATTTCCAACATCTATCTGACATATTTTTATATATTTTATATGTTTTTATCTGACATATTTTTTGCTAATCTTGCTGGTGACAAGTGCCATCTATGAAACATTTTATATAGGTTTTCTTTGTAAGAGGTTGACATTGTCTATTCTATTCTATTCTATTCTATTCTATTCTATTCTATTCTATTCTATTCTATTCTATTCTATTCTATTCTATTCTATTCTATTCTTCTATTCAGCTTGGGAAGGATTTCCCTCGATGAGAATCCTCAAGGGGAAAACAACCCAAGAAGCTTGGGAAATTGTGCCCAGACTAGCACAATTCCAATGAAGAAAAAAAAAACCAGCTGTCAAAAGAAACCACCATGGCTTCCAGTTTGTGATTGCGGCGCTGGCGGATGTGCAGGGCGATCGCTCTCTCCGCCGTCTGGTTTTCTCCTGAAAAGGGTCGAAAGTCACCCTGGAGGGGCAACAAGCGTGAAGAGGACCCCCGAGTGATCGTGGAAGGGCAGCAGTCGTTCTGTTTGATCTGGGGCAGCTCTTCAAACTGACGGGGAAAAGATCGGCCATTAACATGGCCCATCACTAAGCCGCTACCAGCTGAGGCCAAAATTACCAACAAGCACTTCGAAAGCACCGCAGAGGAATTGGGTGAGATCTTACCTTCTTTGTACCCCAAGTGTTTTCCTGTAAAAAGCTTCTTGAAATTTCTTCCCCCTATGAGGAGAGAGGGAAGGGAACGTCTTCCTCCCACCCTCTAAAATGGCGGCGTCTGACTACCTAGGGGAAATAAAGCCTTGAAAAGAACAACTAAATAATTGGATTTACATTTTCTTGATATCTAGGGACCCAAAAAGTTCCTACTTTCATGGGGATCTGCTACCTTATCTACTCGTAAAAAAGATGAAAAAGAACTTAAACTGGATAAAAACCTAGCCTGGGTTTTGAAAAAGACTTTAAATGCTATCAGGGACATCTTGTGGCAAAGCTTGGTACAGCAAGTGAATATTCTTGACAAAGAGACCTGCTCATAGCCCAGATCTGTCCTTGGTATTATCTAAAAGAGATTAAAAGCTGAGAGAACAGCTGGGTGGTGAAATTGATTCTTAAGAACTGTGGAGGTGAACACTTACCAATAGAAGTGGAAGAAATTAATACCAAGACAGAGGACTTTAAAGATCAACAAGTACAATGTACTGAAAACTTAGACAATCAAACCCTGAATGCAGCTAAAGAACTTAAAACTCAAAAAACAACAGAAGCGGAAGAAAGTAATACCAAGACAGAGGGCGTTAAAGAACAACAAGTACAGCCTACTGAAAACCTAGACAATCAGACAACAACTACAAAATTGGAAATGACTTTCTACTTAAACCTGAAGAAACCTGAGGAAGAAGAAGACCAGATCGAATTGAAGATAACTATACTAGAGCAAATATGGGGATTTGAGCCACCAGAGCAACAACTTAATGATTATAAATGGGCCAGTTTCTCTCAAAAATTGATGACTAGATGGTCTCCTTTGATTCAAGTAACATGCACAAGAATGAAGGGAGATCCATCTGATGATGTAAAAGCATTGGTATGGAAGCCTGGTTGGCATAAAAAAAAAAAAGCTAGAGTTAGATTTAAAAAATGGGGTCTTTTGATTTATTAGAGAGGATCCTAAAGTTTCATCTAATGGGCTAAAGGGAGATTTTGAGATGAAGGGAAATTTGATTACTAGACTTAAATATTGTTGGAAAATGGTAAAAAATAAGGGATTAATTGGCTTAATACTGAGGAGTTAGACTTATAAGGGAAATGAAAATTAACTATTAGGAAATAGCTTTGAATTATTGTTTAGCCCAGATAATATAGAGGATGGACTTGAGACAATAAAGGATACTCCATTAATAAGTGGTGATGTATTAGGATGAGAAATAGAAAATGTTTAAGAAATAAAATAAGAATATATTTAAGTAAGTAATATGTGTATTTTAGATATTATAACTTCTATGTAGTGAAATAAAGGAAATTTGGGTTACTCGAAACTTAAATACTATGGATGTTAAAAGTTAAATTGGAATACTGCAATTAAAAATTAAAAATTAGGTAAAACTTATAAACAGGATATGGATATGTATAAGCAAAAATATATTGATAAATGTTTCAACTGAGTTTGATATAATTAGAAATTTACTAGCTTAAACATGTTATAGCAAATGTTAAGGGAAATAGAGAAGGAATTTTTGATGATGTAACCTGAGACAAGTACTAAAGATTTTGTTACTGAACTATTGATTACCCAATCACCACGTTGCTTTCTAAATACTTAAATGTAAAACTGGAAAAACAATAAAAAATTGTTATATATATATAAAAAAGAAACCAGCATGGCTGCACAAAGAACTCTCTGATAAATTGAAAGACAAAAAGGGCAAGTATAAAAAGTGGAAAGAGGGGCACATAACTAAGGCAGAATATCAGCAAATAGCCTGAGCCTGCAAAGATGAAGTCAGGAAAGCTAAGGCTCAAAATGAACTAACACATGCAACAAAAGTCAAAAATAAGAAAAAAAGTTTCTTTCAACATGTAAAAAACAAGAAAAAAGTCAAAGAAACAATTGGTGCATTAATGGGAGAAATGGCAAGAAGGTGACGAGCAACAGGGAGAAAGCGCTGCTAAACCTGTTTTTTGCATCTGTCTTTACACAAAAGGAAAAAACAGTTCAATATATCAACAACAGTACCATAAAAACATATTAGGAATACAAGTTAAAATAGGCAAAAAAATTAAGAGAGCACCTGTCCACCCTAGACAAGTTGAAATCACCAGGACCAGATGGATTACACCTCAAGGTTCTGAAGGAATTGGCAGACGTGATCTCAGAACCACTGAACCATATCTTTCAAAGATCCTGGAGCACTGGGGAACTACCAGAGGACTGGAAAAGAGCTGATGTAGTTCCCATCTTCAAAAAAGGAAAAAAACATGGATCTAGGAAATTACAGACTTATCAGCCTGACATCAATTCCTGGGAAGATTCTGGAAAAGATAACCAAGCAACAAATCTACGAACACCTAGAGGCAAACAAGGTCATAACCAACCACACTCAATGCATAGTCCTCAATGGAACTGCATCTACATGGAAGTATGCAGGCTCAGTTTTAGGCCCAGTACTCTTCACTATCTTCATCAATGATTTAGATGAGGGGATAGATGGGTAACTCATCAAATTTGCAGACGACACCAAGCTGGCAGGAATAGCCAACACACCAGAAGATAGGCTTAAGATAGAGAAGGATCTTGACAAACTCGAACATTGGGCGCTATCTAACAAAATGAAATTCAATGGTGAAAAAAGTGAAGTTCTACATTTAGGCAAGAAAAACCAAACGCACAGGGATAGCATAGATCAGACATGTCAAACTCGCGACGTCACGTGATGTCGCGCAACATATCGGGACGGTTTTGCCATTGCCGGCAATGGGGTGGGTGCGGCTTCTGGATGACGCATCCGGACCATGGACCGGCAGTTTGACACCCCTGGCATAGATGGTACCTGGCTCAATAGTAGTAGGTACAAGTATAGATTAGGGAAAACCTGGCTCAAAAACAATAACTGTGACAGGGATCTTGGAGTCCTAGTGGACAAGATGAGCCAGCAGTGTGCTGCAGCTGCCAAAAAAGCCAACACAGTTCTAGGCTGCACTAATAGAGGGATAGAATCAAGATCACGTGAAGTGTTAATACCACTTTATAACGCCTTGGTAAGACCACACTTGGAATACTACATCCAGCTTTGGTCGCCACAATGTAAAAAAGATGTTGAGACTCTAGACCAGACATGTCAAACATAAGGCCTGGGGGCCGGATGCGGCCCGCGAAGTTGTTTCATGTGGCCCACAAAGCCATCCTGGAAACAGTGAGGGAACGGCCCCCGTTGCCTTGGCCCTGGCTCAGGCCGGCCGGGAGCCAATGTACAATTTTATGGTGGCCATCTATGCTAAAACGCATTCAGTCTTAGCTCCACAAGGCCGTCTGGAAACAGCGAGGAACCAGCCCCTGCCACGTCGCCCCCGCCCCCTGGGTCCATGCTGGGGAGGTGTCACCTTTGTGAGGAATCAAGAAATGCACCATCGCGCTGGCCACTTCCAGGTGATGGTGCATTTCTTCATTCCTCACGAAGGGTGACACCTCCCCAGCTGCATTTCTTGCCTGTTTTTCTTCCTCCCTCATTTCAAATATTTTCCCACCACTCTGTACTTAGGAAAGAAGGAAGGAAAGAAGGAAAGGAGAGGGAGGGTCTGAGGGAAGTCCTACCTTAGTCCTGCCCTGCTGCCCTTTCACCATCCCCTTGCCCCCCTGGTCTTCTGGGTGCGCTTTAAGGTGTTAGTTACCACCTTTAAAGCGATCCATGGCATCGGACCTGGCTACCTCCGAGACCGCCTTCTGCCACAGATTCCCTCCCATAGACCGGTACGCTCCCACAGAGAGGGCCTCCTCAGGGTGCCGTCGGCCAAGCAATGTAGGCTGGCGACCCCCAGGGGGAGGGCCTTCTCTGTGGGTGCCCCCACCCTCTGGAATGAACTACCCCCCGAGATCCGGATGATTCCGGATCTCCTTACTTTCCGCCGCGCCCTCAAGACATGGTTTTTCCAGCAAGCGGGCCTGACCTAGGGAGGATTTTAGGTA
>NW_015387332.1:38235-40701 GCF_001527695.2 Protobothrops mucrosquamatus
TTTTAATTGGAAACACAGCTGGTAATATTTGGTTTTAATTCGGCTTTTATCGGGGTTTATTTTTTGTATTTCTGTATTTTGTATTTTGCATTTTTTGTATTGTGTGTATATTATTTGTTTTTAATATGCTGTGAACCGCCCTGAGTCCTATGGGAGAAGGGCGGTATACAAATTAAATTATCTATCTATCTATCTATCTCCTGGCCTATCCTGGGGGTCTCCCATCCTATTGCTAAGGAAGCTTTGGATACAAAGCTGGATCTCCTCCCATGGAGAGGGAATGGGCCTCCCTCTGACTTTGCCCTTGGACCATCATGAGCAACCTGGCTAAGGAGAGCAAGCACAGTAGCAGCAGCCTTGAGGAAGAGGTAAGTGCAGCTGGGCGCCCCCTTGGGGAAGTGGGGCTGGGCTTGGTGCCGCGGGTGCTCGAGGGCCAGGCTGGGCGTTTGACCTCTGCTGCCCAGGGCTCCGGGAAGCCCGTGGCACCATCCAGCCCCCCCTCACATGGCCTGAGAGGAACAGTGAGGCTCCTCCAGTGGACCATGCCTTAGCACTTGCCCTGGTCCCACCCCCTTCTGCCAGAAACCCTCATATCTGTCCCACTCCTGCCCAGGCCCCCACAGGCACCCTTGACGCAAACGATGTAGAGCTGGCCACGCCCACCCAGTAGGCCACACCCACTCCATCCATGCCCACCCAGTAGGCCGCACCCACCCTGACCACATCCACCCGGCCCCCTGAGGGCAACCGCAATGCTGATGCGGCCCTCAATGAAATTGAGTTTGACACCCCTGCTCTAGACAGAGTGCAGAAAAGAACAACAAAGATGATTAGGGGACTGGAGGCTAAAACATATAAAGAACGGTTGCTGGAATTGGGTATGTCGAGTTTAATGAAAAGAAGGACTAGGGGTGACCTGATAGCAGTGTTCCAATATCTAAGGGGTTGCCACAAAGAAGAGGGGGTCTCCCTATTTTCCAAAGCAGCAGGAGGCAAGACAAAAAACAATGGATGGAAACTAATCAAGGAGAGAAGCAACCTGGAATTAAGGAGAAAATTCCTAACAGAACAATTAACCAGTGGAACAGCTTGCCTCCAGAAGTTGTGGGTGCTTCAACACTGGAGGTTTTTAAGAAGAGACTGGACAGCCACTTGTCAGAAATGGTATAGGGTCTCCTGCTTGGGCAGGGGGTTGGACTAGAAAACCTCCAAGGTCCCTTCCAACTCTGTTATTCTGTTATTAAGTCTTTGCCCTGCCGGCATCAAACTCCTCTTTTTTGCCTGAGGGCTGCTCCCAGTCTCTGCCTGCTTGGCAATGGTAGTAAAGGGGTGTTTTGAACCAGATAGCTGTTTGAAAGGAGAAGCTTGGTAAGTACCTCCAAAATTCTGTGTTTGTGCCCAGGGAGTGAGTATTTGTGTGCATGTATGGGCATGTTACCAGCCTGGCCCCTGAACTAAGTTGTTGAAATAGAGAGGAGGGGCTTTTACTCTTCATGGAGTCCTCCCAAGGCAAAAAATTGCCTAGAACTGTTGGCAATTTTTAAAAGAAAGTGAAAAAAAAGATGGATGGCTGCTTACCTCACTAGGAGATATCCTTGGGTGCAGCAAGTTGCACCCAAAACAGTCAGGGAAACATGTGTCAAAAGGTAGGAAAATGGGAAACTTCACTTTGGAAGTTTCTCTGGTATCCCCAAGGGGGAGGTTGTTAAATGCCTGGGACAGTATGCTGTCCAGGTGGGAAATGAAGAAGTCTGTGCACAGTATATGGAATTGACTAAGATTACAAACAAGGCTGGTAACCTAATTTGGCAAAACAAAGGTACTTTCAATTGAAAAAAAAAGGAAAAAGAATTTTTTAAAAAGGGAAAACAAAAAAGGAAAAAAGAAAGGAACTCTGATCTTCCCCTATTTGTGTTTATTTTGCAATCATCGAGCAAGTATGCTTACTGAGATTTGTGTCTTTAAAGGTAAGGAATGTGGGAAAATGGGTTACTTTTTCCCAAAAATCAGAGCTCTGATTTTTTTTTCTGTCTTTGTGTATGTATGTGTGTTAAAGTCTTTGTGTGCCCTTGAGGTAAAATAATTGATGCGAAAAGATGGGTTAATCATGCTGGTAATAGCTGACCTATAGAAAAGCCATAGAAAGCAATGTATTCCCTCTCTTTTTTTGTCTGGCTAAGACAGATCAAATAGCCTTTGGAGGTGGAGGAGGAGGAAGGGAGAAGAGAAACCCTTTGACTATTAACCATCTCCAGCCCAGTGGAAATATTGCAGGGAAATTGATGGCACTTTTATGCAACTGTTAAACATCTTTAATCACCAGAGACAATATTTTTAAATTTTGTTAGGAAGCTATAAAAAGAAAAAAATTCTTTTTTTTTTTTTATTGAAAATTTTTAAAAGTTTTACAATATAACTCCCCACCTCCCTCATACCCCACCCTTCCCCACCCCCCTCCCTCCCCCC
>NW_015387332.1:43740-44820 GCF_001527695.2 Protobothrops mucrosquamatus
ACTGAAATTAAACTATTCATTTTTTCCCTTTGATTATCAGACAATCTAGGGAAATGTGCCTCCTGTAAATACTTATCTATTTCTCCATTTTGTATTTTTTCAGAGGCATACAACTTAGAATAAAACTCCAAGAAACTCTTCTTAATAAAATTTTGTTCAAATGTCACTTTACCATTATAATCTATTTTCTCTATAGTTCATGATTTCTGTTTTTTGCGTAATTGATAAGACAACCACCTGCCAGGTTTATTTGCGTTACAAAATGTATTGTGTTTCATGTACCTTAAACTAGTTGCAGTCTGGTCAGCTATTAACATGTTGAATTGTTCCCTAAGCATAGTTATTGATACTTTTAAATTATTATCCGACGGATTCAAAATAAAAGCCCGTTCTTTCAATTTAATCTCCTCCTCTAAGTCTTTTCGTTTTTGTACTTGCTTTCTCTTATGAACAGTATTCATAGAAATCAAAATACCTCTCATATAAGCTTTACTAGCGTCCCAAACTATTGAAATCGGGGTACCTTTATGCCTATTTAAGAAAAAAAATTCTTTCAAATAACCCTTGCACTTCTGCACATTTATATCATATCTAAACAAATTTTCATTCAATCTCCAGGATCTTCTTTCTCCTTCTTCACGAAATAGTTCCATCCACACTGGGCTATGATCCGATAATGTCCTAGGAAAAATCTTAACATTCTTCACCCTAGAAAGAAAATCATTAGTTATCAAAAAAAAAATCAATTCTCGAATAGGATTGGTGCCTGTCCGGAAAAAAAGTATAATCTTTCTCATCCATATTTCTTTCCCGCCATATATCCTCTAATTTCAATTCTTCTTTCAAATCAAAAAAAGTTTTAGGCAATGATGAGTTAAAAACTTTGCAGGAACCTTTCTTATCTTTTCTTGAGTCCAAAACTCCGTTCCAATCTCCCATCATGATAACAGATTTATAATCCATTTGATTTAGCTTCTGATGTATCAATTTATAAAACTGTTTCTGCTGTGAATTTGGAGCATATAATCCAATAATAAGGCATTTCTTCCCATTCAAAAGCATTTCAATAAAAACATATCT
>NW_015387332.1:46476-53316 GCF_001527695.2 Protobothrops mucrosquamatus
GGCCTAGGGTAATTTTTAGGGGGGTTTTAATTATATTTTAAAATTCGACAAATATTTAAATATTCCTTTTAATTAATTTTAAATTTGTATTGTTTTGTATGTATTTTAAATAGATTGTCAGCCGCCCTGAGTCCTACGGGAGAAGGGCGGGATATAAATCCAAAAAATAAAATAAATAAATAAATAAATAAATAAATAACCTCTCTTTCCCAATGATATCTTTAAGCTTGGATTTTCCAAATTCTGCCTGCAAACCATTCACCCTCAAAACGCTTCATTCCACTTCTCCATCTCTTCTCCTGAACGTCTCAGCCTTCGTCCAATCTTCACAAACTCATCTCTGTTCCCTTTTTCCTACCCTGGATTGCTCTACAGATTCGTATTGAAGGAAAAACCTGAGGGTCACAAGAACAGGAAACAGATGATCATGCTAAAATATAAGATTTACAGATATGTACAAGGCATTGGTTTGAGAAAAGAGGAACTTGGGGGATCATGTACTAATTATGGCATAATGTGCCACTGTTACTGGAAATTAAGGGCAAATGTGCTGATGATTGCTAGACATTGCAAATGCAAGCTAAGCAATATTAACAAACCTTGATAAGGTCATGGGATGACCTAAGAGGGGTTGGCTTAAGGTAGGCTTATGGAGAAGTATCTATAAAAACTGTACTATTGAAGGAGTGGCCTTTGCACAGGCCTAGTGGGAATGATCCCCCGGGTCCTTTCTTCTGTGCAGAATAACACTTTTGCAAATCTTCACCTTGATTTGTGGTTTACTGGGCGTTGCACACCCGGTAGAACCAGTTTTCTTGGACAACTCTATTGAACTAAATTAGAAGGGTAAGGACAACACCAAGCATAGCAATTGATAACAGAATCTGAATCAGCTCCAATCAGCTCCAATCAGCTAAAGGATAGAGCATAGGCATTTGAAGCCCCTTCCCACTAAAAAGAAAGTAGCCAGTTATAAAGGAGTGGGAAAACTTGGTGTTCGCAGTGAAAGGAATGGACCCTTTTCAGTAATAAAGAACTACTTCAGTTACTCTATAAGTCATCTCTAAGTCATCCATTCCTTTTCTCTTTAGTACACCTCCATGCCTTCCCTGAAAGGTGTTGTTCCTAATGACTTTGAGCTCAAAGGCTCTCTTTTGTGTCCTAAGCAGTTGGGAGCAGGGGGACTGGAGCATTCCTTTCAATGCGTATTCTCCATTGTGTGCTTGCTCATTTCCACTTGCTGGTTATCCCAGAACTGAGGTGAGAATTCAAAAGGGTTGGGGAAGTGGGGGAATGTTGTGAGCTAGATACCAACAGTAGGATGAACCCAGGAACAAAAAAAAGGGGTGTGTGTCGCTAACCAGTGGCCTCTACTGAGTGTTGTAAAAAAAAAAAAAGAGTTGGGGGAAAGAGGGAGGTAGCCCTTCTTTGCCTGGAAAAGTCCCAGGAGAAGCAGTTGAGAACAACTGCTTGAGAGAATATTATGCTTGATTTTTAGAGTATATGCTTTGTTTGTAAAAAAAAAAAAGTTAATGATTTGTAATTGTATCCAGAAAGGGTGGGGGTTTGAGAAAGAAATGCCACGTTTTAGAAGAAATCAAAGGAGAGGAAAGAAGTGGAAGTTTATATGGTCAATAATAATAAAATTTAAGAAAATGTAATTCAGAATATCTGAAGCTAGCATATATTATATGTCAAAATTTGAGTGCATTGTAGTCTGGATTTGTCTTTAATAATGCACAGGAGACCACTCTAGTCAAAGAAAACACAAAGTCTTACATACTTTTGCTTAATGCAAAACCTAATAAAGCATGTGCATTTGAAACTCCTTGCTGCTGCAAAAAGGGGTGACAAATTATTGTTAAATGTGTGTACTAAGTTTGTTGTCATTTTCCTTGGAGCCAAGGGAAGGAAGGCAAAGTTTTTTTTTTTAAAAAGAGCCAGTTTGGTCTAGTGGTTAAGGCACCAGGCTAGAATGACAGAGACTCGGAGTTCACCTTAGCTATGAAAGCCAGCTGGGTGACTTTGGGCCAGTCACACACTCTCAGCCCTAGAAAGGAGGCACTGACAAGCCACTTCTGAAAGGGTTGCCAAGAAAACTACAGGGACTGATCCTAGTCCTAGGAGTCAAGATGGACTCAACAGCATAAGAAACATCAGGGGAGAAATCCCACTTTAATTTTTTCAGGAAAATATTATACTGTTTTATGCTTTGAGGGCTGCTTTAGCTCTCAGCAAGCAAGAGTTTTGTATTAATTTTTTTTTGCTCTGCCAGACTTGGTGGAGCTGGGAAAGGGGGAGGCATTCTTTTGTCTTCTCAGCTATCCTATTCCTACCTGTGATTTGCATTCCAGCTCAATGCTGGCCAGTGAAATGTGTCACTTTTACCTGTGTGTTTTACCTTTAAAGCCCTAGATGGGTCATGAGAACCAGTTTATTGGATTTCAAGGTAAAGTTCGGAGCATTTGGTAGAGCCTCCATGAACAGGTATAGTCTATCTCAGGGGTGTCAAACTGCCGGCCCGTGGGCCGGATGCATCATGGTGAAACTGCGCCCACCCCATTGCCGGCAATGGTAAAAAAGTTGTGATACTTCGCAACACGTCACATGACGTTGCGAATTTGACACCCCTGGTCTATCTGAAACAAGAACATAATTTTTTCTTCAGCTCTGGGATACATACTAAAGGGATACATTCTCATGTAACCTCCCAGCTCTGCAAGATCTCATTCTAGGAAATTAGTAAGGAAATATGAAAGCATGAAAATCCTTTGCAGCTGAAGCAAGTACAGTAGGAATGCAATGGTCAATCCAAGTTTTGCCTCAGGTTTATTTTGCATTGCAAAATCAGGAAGTCCCTTTACATTTTCTTAGATATTGACACTGAGCCTTTCACAGGAAAAATAGAAATGTGGATTCATCAATTTTTCTTAAAAAGTCTCTTAACAGCTGATCTGTCTCCTGTCTGACCATTGAAGGAGGGGAAGCCACTCATCACCTTGTTTATGCAGCAGAGACCTCCAAGAGAAGGTTTGAAAACAAGAGCTTGCTTTCCTGCTAGTGGACACAATTGAGAGAGCTGCAGGAACAGACCTAACAAATGCCCAGTGACATCAATGTGGATGGGCACTTAACAACAGGCTTAGGACTACTGGGTGTAGATGTATGGTGCATGGGTGCAATAGGACCCTGGCTCCCCTACAATAATGGCTAATGTTTGTCCTTTTGATTCAAAAGACTTCAATAGGACCGCAGTTGCTTCAGGAGGAGCTCTCCAGAAGAACATAAGCTGTTCAGAATTACACAGCATTTATGCTGTCACCAGAGAAAAAAAGCTTGCTTTTCTCCCTCCTGCTGACAAGGCATACCTGCATTTCAGTTGCCAGATTCCCATTGAGGGAAGTCAGAGCCCCAGAGAAGGAAATATTAAAAAGGCAGAAAAATATATTTCCTTCAAGGATCTTAAAGAGACAGAAAAGCATGCCCAGTTTTCCTTGATAGCCCTAAATCTCTCTGTCCCAAGCAGGAGCCAGCCCTATACAAATGCAAATGTAACCATCAGAAAGTTGGAGCCAGAAACTCAAGAAGACAAAGAAACCTAAAATCTGCATACCCCACCCAAACTCTAGGAGCCATTAGCCCCATCACCAGGGAAGCAGGATATGATAATAGGGTTAAACCACAGATACCAAGGCCTAGAAAAGCACACTCAGACTCACTTCAAAGTTCATGCCACAGGAACAGGAAACTATTCTAAACAAAAGGCTTTCAGAGGGTATAAAAACCTACTCCACATGTGCTCAGCCCTTGATTTCTCTCCTCCTTCCTGCCAGAACCATCTTTCAGTCTGGCTCTTCAATAAACTGCAACCATCTTCCCAAAGCAGTCGCCATGTTGTTTGTTTATCCCCGGCTTGGATGAACCAGGATGAAGACTTTATTTCCCACAATTTGGCACCCCAGAGATGGGACTCGAAGCTAACCTCTCCAATGGACTGAGACTGGTAAGCCCCATCTTGCCAGCAGCAGACCCCTTGTGTCTGTAGATGGGTTTCTCAGGCCTTGCCCATGTGGAGCCAGGGTAGTAAAGGGAGTTTTGGATTTGAGCTCAAGGGCTGCTTTGGAATGAAGGTGAAGGTGAGTACCTCAAAATTTTAAGTTTAAAGCCCAGGGGAACAAAGGAAATGTGTGTATATCTGTGTGTGTGAGTGAGAAGACCCTTTTCCCCAATCACAGTTGGATTTTGCTCCTTCTGGTCTTTCCTAGCCGCAGAAAGGATCTGTTTAATTGGCAGAACCTGGAAAGCATGGGCGTTTGACCAGAGTGTAGGGAGAGGCTGTGTGAAAATGGAATGGAATGAGTGAATGAGAGAATTGGATTTGGGCAACCAGCTGGTAAGGCCCTGTAAGCAAAGCCCATCTGTAGGAGGGGCCGGTACTAAAGTGCACAAAGTATAGGTCCTCCCAGACTTCTCCTAAGTCTGAAAACTGCAGGCGGGGTGTAAATGGAGGCCGGGTACCTGTGCGGCAGGTCCTCCTCGGACAATTTATTTTTGAGGTCTGCAAAGTGATGGCAGAGAGTTCCCTAAACTGGAAGGCCCTTACTCTGTGTAGGGAAGCGGAGTCTTCCTGGGCAATTTTTTAGTGCCCAAAAACTGTAGGTGGGGTGGCAGGGTTGTTGTCGCTAAGAGCGGCTGGGAAGTGCTGCTAGGAAGAAACCCAACTGAGCCAGATTGAACCCCACATCGGAAGGGGAACATGGGTAGCTGCAGTTCGAGGGTTGGAATTAGGACACTTATTGGAGATTTGCTCTAGGTGTGGGAGGAGAGGGGAGTGCCTGTCCTGGATGGTATGAAAAAGAGAAAAGCAAGCAAGACAAATTTGTGAAAAATGGGCTTTGCTAGGGCTTTGCTGGGAAACCAATTTGGCTGAATAAAGGTACTTAAAAGGGAAAATAAGAAATAGTGATTCTCTCTCTCTCTCTCTCTCTCTCTCTCTCTCTCTCTCTTTCTTCTTCTTCTTCTTCTTCTTCTTCTTCTTCTTCTTCTTCTTCTTCTTCTTCTTCTTCTTCTTCTTCTTCTTCTTCTTCTTCTTCTTCTTCTTCTTCTTCTTCTTCTTCTTCTATGCAACCATGTGGTATGTTTAAAATGTGTGCCTTCCCTAATTTGAGTTATCTGAGATTTATCGTGGGAATGACTCGGCTCTGTAAAACTAATACTTCTGTTTCCTTTCTGTTATCTTGTCTCTGTGTACGTATATATGTTTGTCTGGCCAACAAACAGAGTGAAGAAAAATGTGTTTGTTTGTTTCTTTTTTCTTTTCCTCTTTCTCTCTGTGTACTCTTAAGAACAGCCCAAAGTTAGCAGGAGGGAATGTTTTAAGTTGATCAGCTAGAAAGGTTTCACTCTTGCATTTAATAATATATAATAAAGTTGGAAGGGACCTTGGAGGTCCCTGCTCAGGCAGGAAACCCTATACGAACTTTATCAAATGCCTTACTGAAGTCCAAGAAAATTATATCCACAGCATTCCTCTGGTCCACTAATTTTGTAACTTGGTCAAAGAATGCAGTAAGATGTGTCTAGCATGATCTGTTTTTGACAAACCCATGTTGGCTTTTAGTAATGACTTTGTTTGCCTCTAGGTGTTCGCTGATTCTTGTTTGATTATCTTTTCCAGAATCTTCCCAGGTATTGAGATCAGGCTGATGGGTCTGTAGTTTCCTGGATCTATTTTTTTTTTCTTTTTTTTGAAGAGGGGAACTACATCAGCTCTTTTCCAGTCCTCTGGTAGTTCCCCAGTGCTCCAGGATCTTTGAAAAATACAGTTCAGTGGTTCTGAGATCACATCTGTCAGTTTCCTGAGAACCTTGGGGTGTAATCCATCTGGTCCTGGTGATTTGAACTCGTCTAGGCTGGATAGGTGCTCACGTACCATTTTCTTGCCTATCTTAACTTGTGTTTCTAATCTATTTTTATGGTACTGTTTTTGATAAGTTGGACTGTTTTTTTCCCCTTTTTGTAAAGACAGATGCAAAAAGAAAAATTGAATTAAATAGTTCTGCTTTCTCCCTGTTGCTTGTCACCTTCTTGCCACTTTTCCCCACTAATGGACCAATCATTTCCTTAACCTTTTTCTTGTTTTTTTACATGTTGAAAGAAGCTTTTTTATTATTTTTGACTTTGGTCACAAGCCTTAGTTAGCTGACTAGCAAAAAGTTCATCTATTTCCCCTTTTATATTGACCCAAATGCATTCAAGACAGTTTTCATCATTGTTGTGCCCTATTTCTGTAGAGATGTAGTTATTTCTTATATAGAGAGAAACTCCGCCTCCTCTTTTATTTGGTCTGTTTCTTTTAAACAATTGAAATCCCTCTAGCTGAGTGTTCCATTTGTGGGTTTTATCCCACCATGTCTCCATAATGGCAACAATATCATATCTGCCCTCATTTACAGTACCTGAATTTCTAGTTCACCTTGTTCACTGTTCATACTCTGTGCATTGGTGTATAGACATTTGAGTCCTTTATTACTAACACCTATGTGGTGCCTGAGTTCCCCTATTTTCTTATCACCTGTTTGGTTTATTTATTTATTTATTTATTTATTTATTGAATTTATATACCGCCCTATCTCCCTTATGGGACTCAGGGCGGTGAACAGGCGATAATAAAAACCATGATAAATATAGGCAGTTCTAAAATCAAATTAAATAACGGGCCTGTTCTAAAAACACACCCATACAAAACCCCCCACTAAAACATAATCAAACTACGCCAGGCCGGCCGCACGGAATAGATGGGCCTTCAGGGCTCGGCGAAAAAGGCGCAGGTCCGCAACT
>NW_015387332.1:56848-69611 GCF_001527695.2 Protobothrops mucrosquamatus
TCTTCATCTTCGCCTCCTTGTCCTCTTATCATTCTCTCCATTCCACATACACATATAAGTTTTGCATAGTGAAATGTTAACAGCCAGCTTAGAAAGACGCGCCAGAATGGGACTTGTATTCACTTCGACTCCAGCCTCCTGCCTTAGGTAGAAAAATGATGGCCTCTCCAGTAGTTAAAAAGAGTTAAAAGTAGGTTAAAATAGGTTAAAAATGCAATGTTAAAAAGGGTTAAAAAGTTAAAATAAAAATAAAATAAAACAAAGCTTTTGCTTTTGAGGAGCTCCTTACAGCCTTTGCTGCCTGTCCACCATCTTGGCCCTTTTCAACTTGCTGCAGTTACACAGCTTATTGTATTTTGAAAAGCTACAAACTTCATTGAATATAACTTGCATAATACATCGGATGTAAGTGCACTTTGTGTAACACTCACTATTAAAAGCTTGATTTTGCTTGATAGCAAGGTTGATATTCTTGTCCACACACACATCTATATTACATGCACTGCTAACCCTGTAATTTTTTGATTGCCGGGGACAGGGATGTTCTGTATCAATTAACTCACTTGTCCCTTGTTTAGTTTAAATATTCCTCCAGAAAATCTGTGAGTTTATTGCCAAGTAACTCAGTCCCTTTCTTTGATGGATGCAAACCGTTTCTTTTGTACATTGTTTCATTGGACCAGCTGCAGACATTATGACCATTCAGCATGAATCCCCGGCTAGCTAGACAGAATGGTCCTCAAATATACCCTTTCATGGTTTCCAAAATTGTCATTTCTGATTTTTTGGTCAGTGTCTGTTGTTGGGTTAATTTCCTTCTCAATTCTGTCTAAAAGGTGTTAATTTTGTTCCAGGGGGAATCCAGTGTTAATTATTTTATTGTTGTGTACCTTTTGGTGTTTCTATTCTAATTCTGTCAAATCTAATTGCTGTTAGCCAGTTCTGCATTCCTTATAGCCAGTGTGTGTTAAGTGTTTATTTAGCCTCAGGCTGCTGCTGAGTCAGACTAGTTTGTATTGGGTTCTTCCTGTATTTGCCAAGGTTTTTTTTTTCTTTGGGGTGAGGAGGGGGTGTCCTGCCTGCTAGGTTCCTGCCCCAAGCTCTGGAAATCATTCTGCAATGTGTTGTAAATGGGTTTTATCTATCTATCCTTTTCCTGAAAAATGTGTGTCCTCCTGTAGCTCAAGTTTGCTTGTGTAGGGAAATAATCTTCTTAAGCTACTTTTCTTATCCTATCACTAATTGGTGAAACTACTATGAAGCTTTTCTGGAACATATAAGCATTTCTCAATCTCTAAAACAATGTGGTCTATTTTAGAATAAATGTTAAAGGCAGATTCTCCTGCCCCTGGAAAATTGCATACCTTAAAATATTAGGCTTTTATAATTATTTGGAGCTTTCAGCATTCTCAAGCTGCCCAGCATTTTTTTTCTCAAGTTGCAAGTCCTTGTCTTTAACATGTTGCAAATGTTCAAGTTCAGAAGTGAAACATTTCATGTATGTTCTCTTACCAGAATCCAGGTTTTTCTTGTCCTCATCTGTGATTGTCCTCATTTTGTCTACCTATCTGTTTCTTTAACAACTGCAGTATTAATGCCTTTTCAAACTGCCTGCAAGCTACCCCCCCCCATTCTTTTCTTATCCTTTGTTCTCCATACCTTTTGTCTGCCTCTCCTGGGAGAGTCCACCCAGAAAGGGGGGGGCAGAATCTTCTTCTCGTGTCTTTCAGCCCTGCATAGATGACCCCCCCACACACACAACCTTTGGAAGCAGAGCACACAGACCCAGATGCTGCCTCCATCCATTTGAGTCATGGAATTGGGTTTTGAATCCAGCCATCCACTAAAAAGCCACCATGCAACCTGAGTGGAACATCTTCCCAAGTCCTACCATTCCCCCAGATGCCTGTGAAAAACTACAAAGCAGAAGGAAGAAATCCAGGAGCCACTGGTGCCATGTGAAGCCTCAGAAAAAAAATTAGAAAGACTATGGGGGGAGGGTGGAAACTCATTGTAAAGTTTTTCTTTCTTGCCCCATTTGTATTGTAACAAGCCAGTTGAATGTATTCATGGAGAGATGGCATTTGGGAATAGTTGGCACAGCAAGTACTGAACACCTTGGACTTCTATCTGGTGGGACGGAAAATTTATCCAGAATGTTTGTATTGCCTGTTTTGTATTAGTAGCTGCACATACACACACACACACACACACACACACACACACACACCATTCATAATCACACTTGAGTCTCTTTCACTTACCTTCAGTGAAGTTCCAGCCTGATTCTTGCCCTGTGTCATTAAAACTTTGTAGGAACAACTTCCAACAAATTCCAAGGGGGAGGGAACCAGGCCCCCTCAGGCAATTTTGCAATTCGTATGCCCTGACTGAGGAAGTAGCAGGAAAGAGATCCCCAAACCTCAGCCCTGAATATCTTGCACTGGTGGACTCAGATTGGGAGTCCTAGAGCTCACTATGTGCAATTTAAGAAAAATTTAATAGCCTGGCATACTGGCTAACCTTAATTGGACATTACAAACCTGGATGCACTGAACTAAGAGCTAAAGCAGGAAACAACCCTTGAAAATGGGCAGCCATGTACTGAGGAAAACCATGGCTGTGAAGAATTTTGGGAGGAATGTGCAAACCTAACTGGAAGCTAAAAGTGACATCCACCGTTTGAAAATGATTGGCACAGAATATTGGACACTATAAATTTCTTTTCCACCTAACAAAACTTTTGCCCTGACTTTTAGAACGTTATGGGTTGCAAGCTCCCCTTTTGGGAGCAGGGATCTTTTTCTGCTGCCTCCATTAATATCTTATTTTTTTGGCTTAACAGTTTAAAAGCTTGTCTACCAAGTCTCCCTGACCAGATCAATTTTAAACTTGTGCCAGTAAGTGTGTCATTTACACACTTAAGGCACAAAGCGGGGATTGAGGGAAGTCAGAGTCCCAGAGAAGGAAATATTAAAAAGGCAGAAAAATATATTTCCTTCAAGGATCTTAAAGAGACAGAAAAGCATGCCCAGTTTTCCTTGATAGCCCTAAATCTCTCTGTCCCAAGCAGGAGCCAGCCCTATACAAATGCAAATGTAACCATCAGAAAGTTGGAGCCAGAAACTCAAGAAGACAAAGAAACCTAAAATCTGCATACCCCACCCAAACTCTAGGAGCCATTAGCCCCATCACCAGGGAAGCAGGATATGATAATAGGATTAAACCACAGATACCAAGGCCTAGAAAAGCACACTCAGACTCACTTCAAAGTTCATGCCACAGGAACAGGAAACTATTCCAAACAAAAGGCTTTCAGAGGGTATAAAAACCTACTCCACATGTGCTCAGCCCTTGATTTCTCGCCTCCTTCCTGCCAGAACCATCTTTCAGTCTGGCTCTTCAATAAACTGCAACCATCCCAAAGCAGTCGCCATGTTGTTTATTTATCCCGGCTTGGATGAACCAGGATGAAGACTTTACTTCCAACACCATCACAGAACAACTGATTTGTTTATACTGGGACTGATGCTATACTCTTCAACAGATTAATTTAATGGAATGGGGGGATGGTGATAAAAATGGAATTTTATGCTTGGAATTATTGCTACATTTTCACCTATTATGTGCATTTATTGTTGATATGTCATGTATTTACAACATATATGGCCAAGCCAGACCTTAGTGAACCCATCAAGTAAAACTCCAGGGAATACTTACGGAAGACTGGGTGGGTAGATTGTGAGGGTTGAACTTGTTGGGATAACTTGCCCTGTGCACTATTTTTTAATGATTTTAATATTTAATAATATTGCGTGGCTTGGGGCATGCTAAGCAATAGCCAATACTAAGGCATTGCTTTCTGTTCCAATACAAAGATTGGTCTGTTTCTCCCAAGCAAACATCTTTCATAAAGGAATTTGGTTGAAAATAACAATATTTTTCTGGTCTCCTGTTCAATGCACACCCACCTGCCTAGGTCAGATCTGGGAATGTCTCCCATACCCCAAAGGACAGACTGCCACAAATCAAAGGCAAGCCACCCTTATGACGATCCAAATTGATCAAAGGTATGGCTACCACAACTATTAGAAATCTTTTTGTTGATGTGCAAGATCCAATAAATTGGACATGCACAAAGGGAGGAATTGTTGGAAGTTAAACGGCCTCTGATCTGCCCACCCCTCCTTTTAGCAGTCTTCTGATCTGCCAATCAGCATACAATCCTAACACTTAGATTAGCATCCCACTGAAGACATCAAAGAACAGGATTTCCCTCAGGGTAAGGAAGACGCCAGATTTCCTCATAATAAATCCACCCGGATTTCACAAACTTCAGGTTCAAAGCAGGAGCATCGCAAACTGCACAGGAAGGACAAAGCACACCCCTGAATTCACACCAAGGGACCAGTCCCCCTATAAAACCAAGTCTCCGCACCCCATTTTCTCTGTAGTCTATCCTCAAGAGCAGAGCTCTTTGTTCTTGGGAATAAAGATGGATCTCCTTTTCTCACAGTGTGTCTGGATTTCATCTTTTTATTTGTTCTTGCACCACCCCAGCTCATGGAAACCCCAATTATTCTTCTAACAACTGGAAAGAGTGGGTTCAGGCTTGAAGTCCCCCCCCCCCGCCCAATCATTCAAGGAGGGGCTGGAGGCTGTTTTTAAAATGTTCTAGATATGTTAGGTTTATCTGAGGTTTATCAAATCAGTGTTCCTTTGCTTCTGGCTGAAAAGAGGGGAAATATGCTGCCACTGTTTGATGGTTTGCTGCTGAAATTTGGGGATGTGATCTCAGGTACCTAGTGAACGCAAACAAAACAAAAACCCTGAGCAGGAGTTGCCTATTACCAATCAACTGCATATTGCAGTACTAAATGGACACCCCATCCGAAGATTCTGAGAACCAAAATAAATTGTCATGTTGTTCGGGGATATGACATCAGATTTCTTCTTACATTCTTAAAACCAGTTGCCAGACTTTTTTTTTTTAAAACAATTTTTTTTTTAAATTCTTAATACAAAGTGCTCGAGACACACTGTGGTGCTGGGGTAATCAAAAATCCAAAAACAAAACATATGTAAGTAACTCAATCAGTACATCAAATATTCCCTCTCTATTTCCTCAAATAGCTTATATATTTAAAATAGTCTATTTCTAACTTAAATTTCTATTAATCCTAAACCTGTTTTAGAGCTTTATGCAATTACAAGACCATAATCAAATTTAACTTTAAATACACACATTATCAGTTCAGGTATCCCTTCCAAATATATCCTAATTCTTTAATTCTTGTTTAAGAATTTGTTTATTCCTTCTTCCACTAATATCTCCCAGTTAAGATAAAATATTGATCTATCCTATACATATCTAATCCATCAATCAATCGATTTCTTTAAGCTAACAAAATAATATCAACCTTAAATCATTTGAGTCCCTTAGACAAGGTTCTGATTTCATCCAATTAATTATCAAACCTAATATCATCCATATTATCAAACAAAACACATCATCTTATTAGAATCACATTCAATTAATTATTAATTCAATCCCGATCTAGAACATCTCTTCATTTTTCTTCATTCCATTATATAATAATTTTCATACAAATGAACCTATTATTCCAAAGTATACATTCTTACTTTATTTAATACTAGCTGTACCCAGCCACGCGTTGCTGTGGCTCAGTCTGGTAAAAGCATGTGTTGCTTTTACGTCCAACAGATGGCGCTGTTTTTCAAAAAAAGCATGTTTTTACCTGTCACAGGTGTGACATCTATATAATATAGGTATATAAAAACATGTGCGTATTCAAATGCAACGTTGTGTCAAAATTTCAAAGCAATTGGTGAAAAACTTTAGGAGATTTAAGATTTTGAACAAATGAATATTTACATTTTTATTTATATAGATATATATTCTAATAATCACCCATTTTTTCTTATTTCTACTCAAGAACTTAATCCTTAAATCAATCCATAGTTCTAAAATGCCTTATATCCAATATATATAATTTAAAATTTCTCTTTTCAGTCTTATTCTAGGCTTTTTTTTCTGCCAAGCAGGTTTCCACAACAACGCTTCCCTTTCAGTCAGTAGGTCTCTCTTTGTTGCTTGTGATGCCATTTGAGGCAGTAATAAGCTTCCTGTCATCTGGATTGGACCTCCATTTCTCTTATTCTTGAAGCCTCACTGCTTTAAAGGTTCAAATCTCAATCTTTGCTTTTTCTGATCCTCAAAAATATAGATAAGATGCTTGTAGGGTGAAGTAAGTTCCTCTGTATCCTCAATAAAGTAATCTTTTAGTGTATTTTGGTTTGTAGAATAGTCAGGTGTAGTCTGAAAGTCACTTTTAACATTTAAAGAAGAATCTCTGGTTCTTAGTTCTGTGGTAATCTCTTTCATTGTAACAAATTCCTCTTTAATTTCCCTTAATTCCTCTTCTGGTATGTTTTGGTTTGTAGAATAAACAGATGTAATCTGAAAGTCAGTTTGAGAGTTTGGGGTAGAGTTAACTCTTCGTTCTGTAGTAATCCCTTTCCTTATAGTACATATTTCTTCAGAAACCTCATAGATCTTTTCCAGTATAAGCTTGCAATTTAAGTGAGAGTAGAATTTCTCCATTTTAAAAGTGATCAAAGAAAGTCCTTTCTTTATTATTTTTTTTTTAATGAGGGCTGTAATTAAACAGTGTCCACCCCACAGCTGCACCAGCTTATCTTTTCCAGGAATAATTTGAAGGTCAAGTCCTTCTACCCAAAGAATAGTTGCAACATTGACTTTTCACCACTAGATGTCCTCAGTAAATAAAAAATCTTTTCCGGACACCATTTTTCCCCTTTTTTCTATCTTTTAAAGGAAAGAGTGGAGAAAGAAGTAATCTTCCAATATTAGCTACTAATACAATTCGAAAAAGCGTTTTTTTCTGTATCCCAAAATGACTGAAAATAGAGTGCAGTCTTTAAAAATTTTTTGTTCTCAACGCCTCTCTTCCCACACATACAGAAGCTGCTTTTTCCAAACGGGGAAATAATTCCAACCAAGTTTTTACAGGCAAAAAAAACCAAGTAGGGGAAAGAGAGGGGCTAAAAGGGTCTCACCCGGATCCTCCGCGGTGGGTCTAATATCGCTTAGCTGTAATTGTGACTTCGGCTGGTGCAGCAGGATAATCGACCATCTTGCAGGACGATCGTTGCTCCGTTGGCCCTAAGGAAATAGCTGGAGCCGCAGTCACCAGCAAGCCTCCTTCTCGGTGGTCGCCCCTGCAGGGCGACTTTCGACCCACTAGGGGGGTCTACCGATGCAGAAAACCCGGCCGGACTGGAGACGAGTCCCCAGACACGACCGGCGTCACCGCGTACCGGAACCGGAAGACCAGTTGCCAGACTTTTTAAATTTGGTTAGCACCATATTCCTGGATGAGGAAATATTCATTTGTTCTTTACTAGTATCCCTCTTTAAATAGCCACTACCACGTTTGTTAATCTTGGAGGAAAATAGAGATGCCCCTTTTCTCACCAATAGGAATAACATCAGGGGAGGCAGATTCCAACATAAGGTAAAGAAAGGCTTCCATCCCCTTTCCCCAGTGCTGTTATGTCAACAAAAATGGGAGTCCTATTGTCACCTTCTCCATTTAGATGGATATTCTGGATCAAATCAATTTGGGCTAAGTATTTCACGAGGTGCTACCCATGTTTGCAGGCTGAATAATGTAATTAAAATGAACTACTCAAAAGCCAGGGAAGCCTTGGGTCTCCAAGAAATAGAAAGGCAAAAAGCAGAGTTTTCAAGCCTGGCCTTAATTTGAGTTTAGTCTAGCACAGCTATCCACAATGCTGATTTTCAAGGCTCAGGAACTGGGAGAATAAAGTTGAATGCCTCTGAACACATGAAGAATGAAGGTCTGAACAACTCCATAAAGTTCCCAGCATTGGGTTTCCAGATTACAGGAAATTACTATCTGACTTATAGAAACATAACCACTGTTTCTGCTTTTACAAATTAACTTCTAGTCAGGGATTTGTAATTCTGTAGAACAATGTAATTTTTTTAAAAAAAGATGAAATTGTCACTAAATTGTGTCAGTGCAACAATTTAATTGGTCATCAAACACTTTATTGGTTAATACAATGTCTTGCCTACAAAGGCAGAATGGGTGCTATGTAATATGGAGGAAACTAGTTGCCTAACAACCCATTCTCATAGTTGAGGTTCCTGTCACTTGGGAACAGAGCAGCACGTAAATCTAGGAGTAATGGAGCACTAGGTCTGAGTCCCTATATCATACAGGCCTTCTGGTAGTAAGAGCCTTCTATGATCACTCATCATCTGTGTCTGCTTGTGCTAGATTTGTTTGGTGACAGTCAATTTTCAAGCATCTCATTCTTTAGAAACCAACATTACAAGGATGCTGGGCTAACACCATGCCCTGAATTCTTAATTCAAGAAAGTTCCCTAGGCAAATGCAGACACTTCTATCTGCCTCGGGAACTTTGTTATCATTATCACGGCTGTGTATATTCCTCCTTGTGCAAACAGAGATGAGGCCCTGAATGTTCTATATCAGGGGTGTTAAACTGCCTGCCCATGGGCCGGATGCGTCATGCCGAAACCACGCCCACCCCATTGCCGGCAATGGAAAAAAAGTCGCTATACATCGCAACACGTCACGTGATGTTGCGAGTTTGACACCCCTGTTCTATATCATACTATGAGAGACTAATAAAACAAATAAAAATGGACCTGGAAAAATGGGAAAATCTCCAACTATCATTGTTAGGAAGAATAGCGACTGTTAAAATGAACATTTTACCAAAGCTCATTTTTTTATTTCAAACAGTTCCTGTAAAGCTGGGTAAGAAATTTTTTGACGATCTAAATGAAATGATATTAAGATTTATATGGCAAAGAAAGAAAGAAAGAATTAAATGTAAACTTCTACAAGACTCGAAAGATAGAGGGGGTTTTGGACTTCCAGATTGGAGACTTTATTATCAAGCAGCTATTTTGCTTTGGCTTAAAGAATGGATTACTCTGAGAAATAAGCGAATTCTCTATTTAGAGGGATATGACCTTCAACTAGGCTGGCATGCCTTTTTATGGTACAAGAAAGCTAAAACACATAAGTACTTTCAAAACCATGCTATAAGAAATGTTTTACTTTCTGAATGGGAGAAAGTTAGTGTCAAGCCCTCCCGGGCTCGACACACAAAACAGGGGAGACAGAATGGTGACGGAGGAGGAAAACCAGCACGGGATTCCAACGGCTCACCAATCCAGACGAAAGAGCTGCGGATCCTTCGGCGACTGGTCCGAACGCTGAAAAGACGGCTCTGAATAGCTTTGGACGCCGCGCATGCGCAGAACTGCTGTCGAGCATGCGCAGAAGAAGGACAAGCCGCCGAACAGCTGACAAGCGGCAAGCCGGTGAACAGCTGATGGGCGGTAGCCGGCAATTGCGGCTAATCGTCAAAGGCGTCCTAGAGAAACCTCAGAAGTGGATGAGGATTTCTCTAATTGAAACCGGGTGCTGGTTGGAGGATTTGAGGGTGGGGTGTAGTATGTCAGGCAGGGGTGTGTTTGGAGTGTGACTAGGAACTGGTTAGTGAAGGGTGGGGTTGTAATTGGTGATGGGTGGGGTAGTGATTACAGGAGTGTATTTAAACAACGCTGGGAGGCAGTTGCTCCCAGCGCAAACTTTGTAAAGCATAGAACCTGATTGCCAAGGTCTGTGTGAACGTCATCGCTTTACCTCAAGTAAACTGGAATTGTTGGATGAAGGTGTTTCTGCATTATCCTTTCCCTTCACATGTCCGGTAAGGAAAGCTGACAGTTAGACACAAAATGTATATGAAAATTCCTGAGTGGCTTTCAACGATGGAAGCATTTGCTTACCCAAATTTGATTAACTATGATAAACTTGTTAGTTACAAAGACATTTTGGACAAGGACGGAAAACTCAAAGACAGGCAAGCCCTTCAACAACAAGGTATTGAGTTAACATGGCAAGTCACACAACAGAAGCCTAAATCTCCTCCACCTTCGCCCCCCCCCTCTATTACTCTTAAAGAATTACAGGAAGCTTTGGCACAAGCTTCTAAGCAGACAGTACAGCAAATGAGATTGGAAACAGAACAGCTTCTTAGTAAGAAAAATGATGAACTGTGTGAGAACATATCACAAATTTTTCAAGGCTTTGCAGCTCATGTAGATCGTATAGAGGGACGGGTGGATGAAGTAATAGAGAAAATGGAAGGAATGGAGGAGAGATTGGAAAAAGTGGAAGGAGGTGTGGAAATTGCTCAAAATGATATAGTAATGTCACAACATAGAGAAATGGAGTATGCTGTGCGGATTAGAGGCCTAAAAGAAGACTTACAGGAGAAACTGAAGGAGGAAATAGCAGCGGCTCTGGCTCTGGTTTTTGAGTGCGATCCTGAAATTATTTATGGAGAAATCGAAAAAGCTTATAGAGTAAACTCATGGGTTGCACGTCAGAGGAAACTACCTAGAGATGTTGTTGTTTATTTTACTAGAAAAACACGTCGTAATGATATTATACAAGCTTTTTACCAGCAGAGATTTCAGATTGCTGCTCAAGATGTTATACTTTTAAAAGAAATACCTCCAAAAATATTAAGAAAAAGGAAGGAATTTGCCTTTTTGGCACAAGAGTTAAAAAAGCAGCAGTTGCCTTTCAGATGGGATATACCTGTTGGAATGATTGTGAATTTTGCAGGGACTCGTTATAGATTAAATACGGTTCAAAAGGCTAAAGAATTCTACTTAACGGTCCTAAAAGCTGATTCACCATCTTGCATCAAGAGCTAAAGGAATGGAAGATTTAGTGGAACAACAATTTGTTGAGTTGCCTGGAGCTATATCGCCATCTGCAGGAGATTCTCAGAGTCAACAACTGATTGATGTAAAAGAAGATCCAAAGGAGCAAAGAATGACACGTGCAGCTTATAAGCGCAAGGAAAAAGAACAACCAAAAGAATCTGCACCCCAAACATACTCGTTTACCTCAGAGCCGGTGGAAGGAGCAAGGCCAAAGAGATCTGTTATGTCAGATATGCAAGGAATGCTCCAGAAGCTTCATAAGCCAAAAGATGGCTAAGTTGCTGACATTGAATGTTAACGGCTTGAATTCACCACAAAAAAGAAAATATTTTACTATTTGAAACAACATAAAAATGATATTATATGTTTGCAAGAAACGCATATTACGTTAAAAGATCGAAAGTATTTGATTAATTCTAGATTGGGACTTCATTTTATTGCTCCAGTACCAAAGAAAAAAGCGGGTTTAGTTCTTTATGTTAAGAAAGAATTACTGCCAAAATTAATAGACTTTGATACAGAAGGAAGATTTGTGCTTATTGAACTTTTATTGAATGGGAAAAAATGTCTTATCGTTGGTTTCTATGCACCTAATCAATATCAGCAGCAGAAACAATTTTATAAACTCTTACATCAGAAGATAACTCAATTGGATTACAAATCTGTTATTATGATGGGAGATTGGAATGGTGTTATAGATCCTACGAAAGATAAAAAGACTTTCTCTAAAGTATCGACTCAAGTTAAATTGCCTAAAAGTTTTTTCGCATTGCAAGAGGATTTGGAGTTAAGAGACATTTGGCGACATTGGAATATAGGAGAAAGTGACTTTACCTATTTTTCAGACAGACATTGTTCTCATTCTAGAATTGACTTCATCTTGATAACTAATGATTTATTCCCCAGGGTTAAGAAAGTGAAGATTTTTCCTAGGACTCTATCTGATCATAGCCCTGTGTGGATGGAACTTTCAACTGAAGGAGGAAGTAGAAGGACTTGGAGATTAAATGAGAATTTATTAAAATATGAGTCTAATTTGCAGGTACTTAAAGATTATTTAAAAGACTTTTTTATGCTGAACATGAATAAGGGTACCTTTATGTCAATGGTGTGGGATGCTAGTAAGGCATTTATGAGAGGCGCTCTAATTTTAATGAATACTGCCCATAGGCGAAAGCAGTTACAAAAGCGTAAAGATTTGGAGCAAGAGATAAAAATAAAAGAAAAAGCTTTTTCTTTAAATCCAATGGATAATAATTTAAAGGTATCTATTGCAATGCTGAAGGAACAATTTAATATGTTAATGGCTGATCAGATTGCAGTTAACCTGAGATATATGAAACACAACACTTTTTGTAATGCAAATAAACCGGGAAGGTGGTTGGCCTATCAATTACGAAAGAAACAAAAACAAAGAGTTATAGAGAAAATAAACTATAAAGGCAAAGAGGTTTTTCAACAAGATTTGATTAAAAAGGCCTTTTTGGAATATTTTTTAAAATTATATGCCTCTGAGAATATACAATCTTTTGAAATAGATAGATATTTGCAGCAAGCCAACTTTCCTAGACTTTCAGATGAACAAGGAATGATGAACTGTCCAATTGTGTTGGATGAGATTACAGAGGCAATTAAACAACTAAAGGTTGGTAAGGCTCCTGGTACGGACGGGTTAACTGCAATATATTATAAAATGTTATCGGAAAAAATGCTAGAAGCTTTGAGAAGTCTTTTTAATAGTATTTTGTCTGGAGCAGAAGTACCACCATCTTGGAGGTGTGCTTTTATATCACTTATACCGAAGGAGGATCAAGACTTGACCCAACCTAAAAATTATAGGCCAATATCTTTATTGAACACGGATTATAAGATTTTTGCAAAAATTCTAGCTAATAGACTAATGCAAGTACTGAAACG
>NW_015387332.1:70852-73601 GCF_001527695.2 Protobothrops mucrosquamatus
TGTTAGATACATGGGAGGTAATTTGGCTAAGAAATGTCAAGTTCACCCAAGCACAGAATTTAAGGGAAAATTTTTACAAAATGTTTTACAGATGGCATTTAGATCCCCATAAATTGACTTGCATGTATCCAAATTTGCAGCCAAAATGTTGGAGATGTGGCAATCTAGATGCAACTTATTATCATATTTGGTGGACATGTAGGGACGTAAAGGCTTTTTGGATTAAGATTTGGTGGAACATCCAACAGATTTTTAAGAAAAAGATAAAATTTACACCACAACTATTTTTATTGGGTATTATGGAAAATTTGGATCTTAAAGAAATGAATTTGATGTTGTATTGTATAACAGCAGCAAGGTTATTGATTGCTCAAAATTGGAAAAAGGAGATATTACCGACTATGGATGACTGGAGACTGAAGGTGTCATATTTTGCAGAAATGGCTAAAATTTCCGCATACTTGAAGGATCAATCTCAAGAAAAATTTATCTTGGTATGGAGAAGATGGATAGATTATATTCAGAGAAAGTATGAAATGAATAACTATTATATAGCTTTTGATTAAATATTTTTTCTTTTTTTTTGTTTTCTTTTTTTAATATTTACACATATTTAATATAATTTATATATATACTTTATATTTAAGCTTATTATTGTATATTAGAGTTAAAGTATGTTAATATTTGTTTGTATTATGATTGGGTAGCTTTATTTAGATTTGGGATGTTATGTGATTATCCCTGTACTCAGTTCTGGGAAGTCCGGGGGGGGAGGGGGGAAGGGGATGAAGGGGTAGAATTATATAAAATTTGGTGTTTATACGTTATAGAAAAATAATGTAATTTTTATTCTTAAGAGGAGATGGTCAGCTAGTACCCCTAAACTGCATCCGAGGAGGTGGAAAAGAAGGTGATGGGATGTGTAGGACAGTCGGAAAGGAGGAAGGAGGAGAGGATGTGGGTAAGAGGGGAAGGCAGAGGGAAGGAAGAGGGGAAGGTTGAGGGAGTGAGGGTGGATGCAGGGGGGGGTGTCTGCCGATCATTTCTGAAAAATTATTGAGTAGGTTTTCTTTTTTGTTTTTTAATGAAATGCACCATATTTGTAGTATTTGTTTATGTTTATTTGAAAAATTAATAAAAATTTGTAAAACAAAAACATGGTGGTCCTATTTGCAAATTCAAACAAGATATGAAAAAGACATAAAAATAATGGGATTTTATAAAGAGCTGACTCCACTTGATAAAATACTTTTAAAAACAGACGATCATTTGATTAAGAAACTTTATAAATACTTATTAAATTGGAAGATGGAAGAAGAACAAGTAAAAGAGACAATGATAGTATGGGCAAAGAACTTTGGATAGACTGGCAAAAACTGTGGGATAAAAACATTAAACTTACTAAAGCAGTAACATACAAAGAAAATTTATATAAAATGTTTTATAGATGGCATATGACACCAGTTCGTTTAGCGAAAATGTTTAAAAATTTACCAGATACATGTTGGAAATGTAAGCAAAAACCGGGTACTTGTTATCATGCCTGGTGGACATGCTCTATCGCAAAAAATATTGGTCTAAGATCCATAGATGGTTAGAAAAGATGATGAAAATGCAGATAGAATTTAAACCGGAATTGTTTCTGTTAGGAATATTAAGACCTAACTATGGCAAAGAAAATGATTATTTAATATTACATGTATTAACAGCTGCAAGAATAGTATTTGCCCAATTTTGGAAAAATGAAAATCTACCATCAGACCAGATTATAATTTTGAAAATCTTAGATTGTGCAGAAATGGACAGATTAACGTTAGAGATGAAGGAGAAAGAAGACTCAATCTTTTATAAAACTTGGGAAAAATTTTATCAGTGGGTTGAAACACGTTAGAATAAGAAGAGATTTTAGAGTTTTATTATATTAAGTATTAAGGTTGATGATTGGAAATAGTTGTTATGCTACCAACTATGCTAATTATTTAAAGGAATATCAATGTTTTATCAAATGTCAGTTGTAACTATACTGATTTATTCTTATAATTGTCTAGTATTATATAAACAATTATACTTAATATGAAGACCCGGATGACAGCTTGTTCGCTGAATTACGTATTTACTGTATTTATCCACACCCTGTCCCTTTTATCCCGATTTTCCTGTACCCGCACTGATCCTACCTTTTCCCTACCCATATAAAATCTAATAAAATATATTTTTTTAAAAAAGAATGAATTCAAAGCTATCCCCCGCCCTCACCTGGGCTCTTCTGACCATCTATCAGTGCTGCTTATTCCAGCATATAAGCCTTCATTACTCAGAGAGAAACCAACAGTGAAGCAGGTGAGGGTTTGGGTGGAGGGAGCTATAGAAGCATTACAAGATTGCTTTGAGTGCACGGATTGGGGCATGTTTAAAGAAGCAGCAACAGATAACTAACATAAATGTAGAGGAGTATACCACCACTGTGTTCAAAAGAGCATTGAGGATGTCTGTGTCCTTAACAACATTGTTGTGAGGGCTAACAAAAAACCGTGGATGACATATAATAATAATATAATAATAATAATAATAATAATAATAATAATAATAATAATAATAATAATAATAATAATAATAATAATAATAATAATAATAATAGTAAAGTTGGAAGGGACCTTGAAGGTCATCTAGTCCAACCCCCTGCTCAGGCAGGAAACCCTATACCATTTCGGACAAATGGCTGTCCAGTCTCTTCTTAAAAACTTCCAGT
>NW_015387332.1:76245-108116 GCF_001527695.2 Protobothrops mucrosquamatus
CGTTAGTGCCAAGATGTACAATAGCCTCCACATCACAGCCCTTGCTGCCATTCTTAATTATTTTAGAAATACGTTTCTTGTCCCTACTGACAGTAGCACCTGGAAGACACCTGACCTCTTTCGAAGCCTCTGTGTCCTTTCCTAAATTTACATCCCTTATAATTGAATCACCTACCAGAAGGTAGCTTCTCTTTTTGGAGGTTGGCAAGATGTTGAAAAGCACAGAATGTGGCTTTTAAATCTGGTGATATGCTGGCACTTAGAACAGCCAGAGCTAATTTGAAAAGTGCCATAAAAAGAGCAAAGCAAGCCAATTGTAAGAAAGTTCAGAACTTTTTTCAGGACTGGATGAAAACCAGATGTATGTGGCAAGGCATCCAGGCCATTAGAGACTATAAGGTGGCTCCATCATGTTGTAAGGGCAACACAGACTTTTTAAATGAGCTGAACACATTTTTTTGAAGATTCGAGGCATCAAATAGCACCCCCGCGAGGAAAGCTGTGCCCCATCCTGATGAGCAAGTGCTTAGCTTTGATATTACTTCTGTCCAGAGGACATTGCTGAAAGTTAACATTTGGAAGGCAGCAGGCCCAGATAATATCCCTGGGTGTGTTCTTAGGCAATGTGCAGATGAGTTGGCTTGTGTTCTTACAGATATTTTCAATCTTTCACTTCAGCAGGCAGTGGTCCCATCATGTTTTAAGATGGCCATTATTTTGCCAGTGCCAAAAAAGTCGACAATTACGGGTCTCAATTATTAATGTCCGGTTGCACTTACATCCATCATTATGAAATGTTTTGAGAGGCTGATAAAGGACATTATTGTATCTAGCCTACCTCCAGCATTTGACTCACTTCAGTTTGCTTACCATCCAAATCACTCTACAGAGGATGCTATTTCTTCTGTTCTCCATCTGAGCTTGGCACACTTAGAGGAAAGAAATACTCATGTGCAAATGCTGTTTGTTGACTTCAGTTCAGCATTTAATACAATTGTTCCTCAGCATCTAATAGACAAACTGGGCCTTTTAGGCTTTAATACTCCTTTGTGCAACTGGATTCTTGATTTTCTTATTGATAGGCCCCAGTATGTGCGAGTTGGGACTAATATTTCTAACACCATTTTCTTGAGAACAGGTTCTCCTCAGGGTTGTGTCCTAAGTCTGCTGTTGTTCACCCTGTTGACCCATGACTGTTGTGCAAGGTTTTCCACCAACCATATTGTGAAGTATGCATATGATACAACAGTAGTGGGCCTTATTCAGGATGACAATGAGGGTGCTTACTGCAAAGAGATAGAGGGTTTGGTGAACTGGTGTAATAAAAATAGCCTTGTTTTAAACGGAAAAACAAAAGAGATCATTGTCGTGGTGTCATGAGCCATGGTGGTGCAGTGGTTAGAATGCAGTACTGCAGGCTACTTCTGCTGACTGCTGGCTGCCTGCAGTTTGGCAGTTCGATTCTCACCTGCTCAAGGTTGACTCATCCTTCCATCCTTCCGAGGTTGGTAAAATGAGGACCCAGATAGTTGGGGGCAATATGCTGACTCTGGAAACTGCTTAGAGGGGGATGTAAAGCACTGTGAAGTGGCATATAAGTCTAAGTGCTATTGCTATTGTCGATTTCAGAAAAGGCAGGCACAGCCAAACACCTCTGTATTAATGATTTACCTTTGGAGGTAGTTAACAGCATCAAGTTTCTGGGTGTGCAGCTAATGAGTAGGCTAGCTTGGTCGCTCAACAGCGAAACACTGGTGAAGCGGGCAGAGCAGTGCCTACATTTTCTGCATTGCATGAGAATAGTACATTTTCCTTCCCCTGTCCTTCTACAGAGGGACGATTGAGAGCATCCTGTCATATTGCATTACAGTCTGGTTCAGACTGTAATGCAATATGACAGGATGCTCTCAATCTTCAGACAGGAAGGCGGTGGAAAGAGTGGTGAGGATGGCAGAAAAGATTATTGGTAGTTCACTTCCTTCTATTCAGGACATAGCATATAAGTGATGCTTGAGCAGGGTCCGCAGGATTGTCTGGGACGCTACACCTCCTCTTCATGACCTGTTTTCCTTGTTACCTTCTGGGAGGAGGCTTCATGGTATCCGAAGCAGAACATCTAGATTCAGTCACAGTTTTGTTCCATATAGCATCAACCTTGTGAACTCTCAAGCTTCCTCTTTCTGCTACGTATTTAAAATGGACAGTGATTAATGTATATATGTATGGATATATATGTATGGGTGTAAATGTCAGAATCCAATTATATTTCATTTCTATCTACCTACTCTGATATAAAACCAATTCTTACTCTGTTCTGGATTCTGACATACTATGAAAGGGGAGGAGGGTAAGCATGGGGGCTTTATGACTATCACTTCCTGCATTAACTACAAAGTAACCTTTTGTTGATTCTCTTCGAGAGTACTAACCACAGGGCTTTTTTTCTCATAGAACGCCCAGAATGGAGTTCTGGCACTTTTTTTGGATGGAACCTTGTAGGGTAGGCAAGGTGGGTTGTATGATGTGTGTGAGTTCCAGCACCTTTTTTTTTTTTAGAAAAAAAGCACTGACTAACCATAACAATGTGGCCATCCGCCTTTCATCCTACTCCCTCTAAATTTCTCCCCTTTGCCGGCAGCGAGGAAAAAGGGAGGGAAAATGCAACGCCTGGGATCTGGGTAAAGAGAGAATGAGTGATCGTGCCGACAGAGAAGACTGACGATATATTTCCTGGACTTAACACCTAGAAATCTGCCAAATTGAATAGCCCGGAAGAACTGTGGGGTGGGGTTGCTTGGGAACACTTTAAAACATTGAATGGTGTGGGGGGGGGATCCCCCAGATCCTGTCTAGCATGCCTGCAATCAATTTCTCTTAATAAAAATTCCTGTTGGAAGAGACGTTCCAAGAGTTCTGTTTTCTTAAGATGTAAATTGAGGTGGGTCCTTACATTAGACAGGATCTGCAAAATTTGTCAACCTGGAAGGGAGAACCTTGCCAGGGGACGTTGCAAAAAATACCATGTAAGACGACGAAGCAGGGAAGGGAGAAAGCCCCCCAGAGAGGGAGCCATTGCCCCAACTGAAAACCTGCCAGATGTTGAGATCTGAAAGGTCAGATTCCTCAGGAGAAGAGGTGGTGGAGACGGGTAACCACAAACCTCGGTGGTCAATGGGCGTTGGAAAGAAAGGCGAGTGGGAAAAGAAATCAAGAAAGGTGACCCTGAGTCCAACCAACCAGAATGGAAGCAGGAGATGGAGAAATCCCTGCATGCAAGCGAAGAGGAAGGAAGCTGGGCACAGCACTCGAGCTGGATCCTAGAGAAAGCTATCGACTTGATGAAGAGAACACTCGGCTCCCTAGGAGAGGAGGATTCTGAGCCGCACGGCCGCACCAGCTCCTGGAGCCGCAACTGGAGAGACACTGAGGGGGAATTGGAACCTGCAGCCCCGGGGACATCCGCTGATCCAGTAGCCCCCACTCCCTGCCGACCCGCAGATCGCGATCCAGATGGAAGACAATACCACCGACGACGAAGGCACCAATCCATTCAAAGACTCCCGCCGCTGGACGCGATATTCAAGGGGGAGCCGACACGCTTGGGGTTTTTCCTAACCCAAGTCCTCAGCTACATGGAGGAATATGGGCAGCACATCCCTAGCGACAAAGCCCATATCCGGATCGTGCAATCTGCTCTGGACAGGCCGGCCGCAGATTGGGTGGTGAATTTGCACGACTCTGATGCCCCAGAGCTCAAGGACTTCAACCGTTTCATGTCCTCTCTGAGAAGGCGATTTGAGGACCCCCTGGCTGATCGCAAAGCCCGCGAAAGGATCAAAACGATGAGGCAAGGCAGACGCCCGGTAGCCGAATATACGCAAGAATTCTGGGCCATTGCCAGCAAGCTGAACTGGCCGGAAGACATCCTCCTTAGCCATTTCAAAGATGGCCTAAACTACGACCTATATGATGCTTGCCTGCCCCGAGGGGACCCACACCAACTCGACGAATCGTACGTCCTGGCAGAGGAAGCAGAGATCGACCTACTGAAGAGGCACTGCCGAGGAAAACAATGGAGCCGCTCACTGCCTGAGCTGACGCGCAAACCAGCGAAACCATCGGCTATGGCCAAGAAGCCAATGGGCTGTTTCAAATGCGGGAGAGAGGGGCATCGGGCTGTAGAATGCCGCTCGAACGCCCCCCAGCACAACCCAGACAGATCACCGGCCAGCAAATCTGGGAAGTCGCCAGCTAAGCCAAAAGAATCTGCCATGAGAGTGATAGAGGCTGTGGAATCCAATACCTCTGCCCATCATGGGAAATGAACTCCAGCCTACACCACAGGGCCAGTGGACGCCTCAGACGACAGCTCGGAGTGCGAACCCCTGGTAAGTGGACCCATTGCACCCATCCTCAAGACAGTGACTATATTAATTCCCTCCATGCCTGAAGCTGTCAAGGTGAAAGCCTTAATAGACTCTGGCTGCACCCGCTGCCTCATTAGCCCGACGCTAGTGGGGAATCTGGGCATTCTGTTAAGGAGGCTAGAACAACCAATCTCATTTGGCCAGTTAGATGGGTCCATAGCAGGGGGGGTGCCAGTTACCCTAGCCACTTTACCAATCCACCTCTCCCTGGGCACCCATGAGGAAGACATAACGTTTGTAGTGACCCCAGGCATAGAATGCCTGATGATCCTAGGGATGGAATGGTTAAAGAAATGAAACCCCTGGGTAAATTGGAGGACGGCAGAAATCAATTTCCTGAAAGGGGACCCTACGGACTTAAAACCCCAAGGGGATCTACCAAAATTAAGAACGGAAAAAGCGTCCATCGGAGAAGAAAAGGGGCTACCACAAATACCAGAGGAATACAGAGATCTTGCTGAAGTTTTCAGCTTCCCCCTCACCGACCCACGGACTGTGCCATAGAATTCAAGCCTGGGGCAAAACTCCCAAAGCCCAGATTATACTCCATGAGCCCAAAGGAGAAGGAGGAAATGGAAAGATTCATAAAGAAAAACCTAGAAAGGGGGTTCATTGAACCAGCCAAGCCTAAAGTGGCCGTTCTGGTCCTCTGTAGAGAGAAGGACGGCTCTTTACGCTTATGTGTGGATTATAGGCTCCTGAATACAATCAGTGAAAGCAACCTATACCCCCTACCGCTCATGAAGGACATGTTATCACACCTCTCAAAAGGAAATTTTTTTTACTAAACTAGATCTAAGGGAAGCGTATTACCGCATTAGAATTAAGGAAGGGGATGAATGGAAAACTGCATTTAACTGTCCAATGGGGTGCTACCAATTCAAAGTTTTGCCATTTGGATTACAAGGCCCCCCCCGCAGTATTTATGCAATTAATCAACGAGGTACTAAGGGAGCACCTATTTAAGGGGGTCCTGGTTTACTTAGATGACATCCTTATCTTCACCGAATCAAAAGAGGAGCATGTCAACCTAGTCAGAGCGGTTTTAAAGAAACTGCGAGCCGCCCACCTATATGCCAAACTATCGAAATGCGAATTCCACCAGGAAAGAATAGACTACCTAGGTTATTGCATATCCCCACAGGGAATTGAAATGGACCCAGAGAAGGTCAGAGCAGTATTAGAATGGGCACCACCTCGCACAAGAAAGCAACTGCAAAGTTTCCTGGGTTTCACAAACTTTTACTGCCAATTCATCCCCTCATTTGCCCAGATAGCCCTGCCCCTCACGAACTTACTAAAAACGAAGGGAGCCTCCTCAGTAAAACCTAGCCAGCCACTAACATGGACAATGGAGTGCCAAGCAGCATTTGAGAGATTAAAGAGACTTTTTTCTGCTGAACCCGTACTGAGGCATCAAGACATGGATAAGCCCTTTGTAATACAGGCGGATGCAAGTGATGCGGCAGTGTGGGCTGTACTATTACAAGAAAACGATGAAGGGGTATTGCAACCCTTTGCGTATACATCCAAGAAACTCACCGAAACGGAACAGTGCTGGCCCATGTGGGAGAAAGAGGCATACGGGATACGTTGGTCATTACTTACGTGGCGCCAGTTCCTTGAAGGAAACAAAATCCCTTTCTAGGTGTGGACAGACCACAAAAATTTGGAAGCCTTGAAAACACGCCTTGAAAACACTCAAGCATTTGCCGAGGGGGGAAAGAACTTCTTGGCAGATGCACTGTCTCGCATGCCCCAATATAACAGCACACGAGCCACCGACTCTAAACCGATTATGGCAGAATCACAACTGGCAGTGCCAGTAACCACCAGAGCCCAAGCTAAGTTAAAACCGCAGCTGGGTAGCCAAACCGGAATTGAATTCCGGAAAAGTTTGGAAACAGATGGTTCCAGAAAAATAGACACATGTGCACAATTAAGGACGGACTGCCTTGGGTGGGGGAAAAGTTATATATACCAGCAACACAAAGGGTCACATTCATACAGCTTTGCCACGACACAAAATCAGCAGGGCATTTTGGATTTGTAAAAACATTACACTTAATTAAACGGCAATTTTGGTGGCCATCCATGAAAAAGGACATAGAAAGTTATGTGGCCAGCTGCCCAAAGTGTGCAACTGCAAAGAGGTTGCAAGGGAAATCGCCCGGACTGTTGCAAACAGTGGCAAATCCCTCAGCCACCTGGAGGGAAATAGCCATGGATTTTATAGTGGAATTACCAGAAAGCAATGGGAATACTGTCATCTGGACGGTCACGGACTTGTTTTCCAAACAGGTGCACTTTATCCCTTGCCAAAAGATTCCCACCGCAAAAGCCTTAGCGAAACCTTTCGTGCAGCATATTTACAGATTGCATGGGGCACCCCAACGCATCATATCTGATAGGGGAGTGCAATTTACGTCTGCATTTTGGAAGGAATTTTTATCCCTCTTAGGGACCACTCAGGGACTGACATCTAGCCATCACCCTCAGTCGAATGGACAAGCAGAACATTCGAACTCAGTACTTGAGCAATATTTAAGATGCTTTATTAATTTCCATCAAACAAATTGGACGGACCTACTCCCTTTCGCAGAAGTCGCCTACAATAACACAGTCCACTCCAGCACAGGCTACACTCCCTTTCAAATAGCCACCAGTCAAAGTTTCAACCCTATGCCAGAACTAATCCCAAACGAACCGGCGATCCCATCACTGAAAGAATGGATGGAACAATTACAAAACACCTGGCCAATAGTTAGAAAAGCACTAGATGAAGCTAGGCAGGCATACAAAGCACAAGCCGATAAAAAAAGGGTTGAGCCTACACCATTCATTATAGGAGAAATGGTGTACTTATCTACAAAATACCTAAAATCCCTACAACCATGTAAAAAACTTGGACCAAAATATATAGGGCCTTTTCCAATTAAAAGAATCATAAACCCAGTAACCGTAGAATTAGAATTACCCCAAAATCACAGGCAAATACACCCAATTTTTCATTGCAGCTTGCTGAAAAGAGAGCATCAGTCATCGTTACGGCCAAAAATCCCCCCCTCCACCTCCAATCATGGTGGAGGGCGAACAACACTTCGAGATAAAGGAAATCCTAGATTCTAGGAGATATCATGGAGCAACTCAGTACCTAGTAGCATGGAAACACCTCCCTGCCTCACAAAATGAGTGGGTCCATAAACGTCATGTCAGAGCCCCGAAGCTATTAAAGAAGTTTCACACAGAGTATCCTAACAATCCAGACTAACTTTTATACCTGTTTTGTTTTCTTTTCAGGTGGATCTCTCTTATTTTTAAGGGGGCAGGATGTCAGAATCCAATTATATTTCATTTCTAGTTATCGACTATGGAAAACCCCATTTCTGCCCTCTCTGGATTCTGTCATACTATGAAGGGGAAGGGGGATGAGCAAAGGGCTCTCACTTCCTTCATTAAAACTTCAAAGGGACTGAATGTGGATCTCACCAAAAGGACTGACCATAACAATATGGCCGATCAGCTTTCATCTACTACTCTCTGAAGTCTCCCTTCTGCCGGTCGAGAGGAAAAGGGGGTGGAAATGTAACGCCTGGGATTGTCGCTGGAAGGACGGTGGGGTGGGGGCTCCTTGGGAACACTTAAAACCTTGAATGGTAGGGGTTGGGCCTCAGGTCCTGTCTAGCACGCCTGCAACCATCTTCTCTTAATAAAGATGCCTGTTGGAAGAAATATTCCAAGAGTTCTGTCTTCTTAAGATGGAAAGTGGGGTGGGTCCTTACACATAAGCAATAGAAATCTGCAAACTTCATAATTAATCTAGTGGGGTTAGATGATTTTTCCTCTTTTGCCTATGCTTTGAAATCCAGCACTATCAGTGCCCTTCCTTTTTCCCATTTGTTTTCTTACTAGTTGGCCTGGATGAAACTGTAGGTTTTGAAGGAGAAAGGGGCAGTTGGGGTGGAGTGAGGGCAGAGGAGAATAGAGAAATTAAAAAGCTGTCATATCTCTACTATGGTCTCTTGATAAACAAGAGTTATATTTTAAAAATGCATTTAACCAGGAGAGGAGCTAAGTAATGCAATCAAATCCAAGTCCCCATTGAGAATTTACTGTAATATGTAATACTTTAATATTATATATGCAATATAATACCGTAATATGATTTGATGTCACCAATACAATGTTGATCTTCAATTGGGGATAACAGGCAGACATTCAGCACTAGATCTCCATGAAGGGGAAAGATCACACCTACTGAACTTCTGGCCTGCATCTTCAGCATTAGTACTTTTGTTTCTATTTCAAAACACTGCAATAAAAAATGCTTGTGCCTTAAAAAAAGGTGATAGGTCAGTTATTTCAGTAAGTGAGCTTCCATCACTGCACATCGAATAGCTGGATTTCTGTCTGATAGGAAACAGCTAAATGTCTTTATGTCCTGCCAGAGTAAAAGAAGTAAACTCTGCCACAAACGCATTTAATTATATTTCATCTTTTTTTGTCTGATCAGTAGAAAACACTTCAATAAATAACCTTATCTGATTCGTGCAGTTTTTTATGTGAATTGCTATGTATCTCCACTGCTCCTGATTTGCAAATAAAGCTTCTATGACAGCAAATGGGAACCAAATGTATTGTTTAAAACCATTAAGACTACAGCCCCTTGGCTGACCCATGATGTAATAAACTTGCTATATTACATCTATATCTGCTTGACATATAAACAGAAGAAGCAAAACCATAGCTGGCAGGAAATCAGTGGCCCTCTTACTCCAATAGTTTCACAGGAAATAAAAATTATTGCCTATAGAACTTTTTCCTATGCTGCAGTAAAACTCTCAATAAGGTCATACTTCTGCTTTTCTGTATTTTTTACGCACATAAACTGGTTACACATTCTGGTCCAATCAGAAAACTAGGCTGCACATTGTTCCCATACCGGACTCTACCCTTGGTATTCCTCAGCACTGAGGCTGCAAAACTCTGAGTCACGCCAACCAAACTGGTGCCGTCCACCTCAACAATAAGGTCATTCACCTGGATCCTAAGAAAGGAAATAGAGAAAGTTAGAAACAGATCATCTGTCCAATTGCATTTTTGCAAAGTCAAGTGTGCAACCAAAGGATGACAGCTTATGAATTCAGTAGTAAATAAACACAATCACTCTACCTAGGGTGTAATTTTAATAAACTGTCATATATACCAAAAGTGGGGACTATATTCACATTTGTGGAGAAATCGAAGATGATGGCTTATTTTGGGCAAAACTGCCATTACATTTATCAATACAGGTAGTCCTCAAGAAACAACGGGCCACTTAACAATGGTTCAAAGTTACAACTGACACCCCAAAATTACATGCAACTTTGTTTCAAAGTTAAGATATCTGCACTTGCCCTGTGGTCATTTGCCCTTACAACAGAGCATGGGGATGCTGCAGTGCCCCCCTGCCTCTCTTCCCCCCCATCCTGCCCCGACAGGACCCTGCAGCACTTGGGCCAGCTCCCCATGCCTCCTGGAAGCAGTCACCATTTTCAGGGCCCCAACAATTTCTTGTGGAAATGGTGGCTGCTTAAGCTAGGACTTAAATGCTAAACTGTAGACTGTCCTCTACAGGCAATCAGATGGGCAACTAAAGCTTGCAAAGACCAAGCGTCCTCCATTTTGTTGAACAAGTTTCTAGTCGGCTAAACCAGGAGTCCCCAACCCCCGGTCCATGGACTGGCACCAGTCTGTGGCATGCCAGAAACTGGGCTGCGCAAACAAGCAAAGCCCCATCCATGGGATGCAGGCAGCATGCAAAACCACCTCTCTCCATGGAACTGGTCCCTGGTGCCCAAAAGGTTGGGGGCCACTGGGCTAAACCTTTGGAGATGAAGCTCCCCCCCCCCCCAAGTTCAAAGGAAAAAGCTGCAGAAAGATTTTCTTTCCCTTCTTGCTTAGTTCCTCTACTCTTCAGCCTGACGTTTGACCCTAATGGGCAGGCTTCATTATGGTTGTAACTCGAGGACTACTTAAGGTGAGATTGGCTCCCACCCTTCTGATCTTCCATAAGAGTCTGAAGACCTGGCCCCGCCAGATGGCTTGGGGCCCCAATGGGGGAGCATCACACTTGAGGTGGTTGTTGTATTAAGAGGCAATCCCACCTAACCTCCGAGCATCCTGTTCCCTCTCTCCCCATCTTTTAACTATAATTTTATATTGATTGAGATTTCTATTTTTATTCTTTTAAATATATTTGTTAGGATTTTAATGTTTTAATGCTGGAAGCTGCCCAGAGTTGTTTTGTTACAAGATGGGTGGCAAATAAATACAATAAATATATAATTACAAGAGGCCTTTTTAATACAGGTAGTTCTCACTTAACAACCACAAACTTCTCTCTCACACATTCTGGTGAGAGAGATGTTCCCTGAAGATGGGCTCCAGCATGAGTCTGACAGCTTGGAAGACTAAACCTCTGGTCCTAGTGACCGACCCTAATTGGATTCTGCAACATTATCCTGGGACACATATATTTGCCTTCATTCATGAACCACAACTGAGTCTGGAATTTCCATAAATTGTTGTGGTCGTTAAGTGGGTCATCAGGCAACCTAATGACCATTTTTATGATGATTCACCACAGTCATTATGGACATCCGTTCCCCCGAATTGATGTTTTTTGCCAGAAACCGGCAAAAAATGTTGCACATTGTGGTCAGGTGACCAGGTGATGCTGCAACTAGTCATAAATGTGAGCTGATTGCCAAGCACCTGAAATGTGATCATGTGACTGCGGGGGTGGTGTGGGGTGCAGCAGTTGTAATTTCAAGAATGGGTTGTAAGTAACTTTTTGAGTCTGTTGTTACTTTGAACAGTCATTAAGTGACCAGTTGTTAAGTGAGGACTACCTGTATTTAAAGGGATGAATGCTATCATTAGCTTCATCTGGCTTAGATTGCTAGTTAGTTTTCTTACTTGCTCAGGGCTAAACAATAAGCTTTGTGGCTAATTGGGGACATGAATTTTGGACTCCTCCGTCCAAACTCACAATTTTATTTTAATTTTATTTATTTATCAAATTTATTTGCCACCCATCTTGTGGTTCAGGTGACTCTGCGCAGCTTACATCAAGATAAAACAGTCAACAATTATAAATATAAAAATGGTTTAAAATTACAAAAATTAAAACAAGCTTAAAAAAAGGTTTTGGAGGAGAGGTGGGGTGCCTTCTCTGTTAGTGCACCAACCACCGCCAGTCAACAGCTTCTCCTTCAGAGCCCCATGCCAGCTGGCATGGCATAGCCAGGCTTTAAGGCTTTTCCTGAAGGCTAAAATTTTATTCACTAAAGCATACATGACTTTCTGTACAGGTTTGTGACAGTGAAAGGACATATAACTTTATTTATATTTGTACCACTCTGGGACACAGACCAAAGGTACCAGTTTGATGGATTCTGAGGAAAACTTGCTAGCCTTTTTATAAAATTAAAAAGAACATCAGGTAGAGAAGAAAACACAAGAAGCACTAGTCAGAGCGCACAAAAGCAATTTCTGTGATTCTACTGAGCTTTCGCCCACAAAGGCCTCTGTTTATATTTTGCTGGTGCTCCTGGTACTGGGCAAGGAACCATGTTGATTGCCATGACAGCATGCAGGAGCCCTGCTGGCATTTAGTACCAGGGCTGCTTTTCTTTCCTATCCTATCTTCCTTTCTGAATAGTTCAGTGCCTTGAAAATACACAGGCAACAATGAGGCATTCCAGTTTAGCAAAGAGATAGTGACTCATTCTTTATTTAAATTAGTGGCCTGCCAAATTTCAGAGGTCAATTGCTTAGGAAGCTAATAGAACCTTTATATATATATATATATATTGAATCCAGCTTATACTGTACCCCTTCACAAAGCTTCACCCTGGGTAAATGAAGTACATGAAGAATAATGGTATAATACTTTAAAAAACTAAGGCAGCTCAAACAGTCCAAAACAATCCTTAAAGGTAAGTTCTAGAGCAGGGGTGTCAAACTGCCGGCCCGCTGGTCGGTTGCATCATACGGAGGCCGCGCCCACCCCAGCTCCGGCAATGCAAAAAAAGTCACGATACATCACAACACGTGACGCGGCGAGTTTGACACCCATGTTCTAGAGCATCTGAATCACTGCCTCTCAAAGTCAAACTCAATTAGGTAAATATATAGCAACAATTGCAACTACAGGACACATGAAAGAGAACTAGGTGACTTTTTTATCAATGAAAATGTTTATACAATGACCAACTTGACCTTCCTTTAAACGAATCCTCGAAGGAAAAAATGACTGATAATGTTTCATCATATTCTGAAACACTGCAGAAAAAGCTAACATACTTATTTCCTTCTTGATGATAGGGACACAATGCTTTCTTTTTAATTCTTTTCAGCTATACATTCTGTGAAAAGGAAAACACAGGAATGGTGCTGGACTACTAGGGTGAAACTATCCCTTTTTTTGTTACTGTACAACTATTTTTGTTACTTCTACCACAAATACTTCAACTATATCTTCATTGGTTACCCCATTTTCTTATGCTGTATCTAGCACTTTTACCACTACTATTTTTTCTACAGCAAACAGAGCACATGGAAACTTAGAGATACACTTGTCAATCAGTATTTAGACCAGGTGATGAACATTTTTTTTAAAAAAATAAACATCACACAGCTTAGGTTTTGATATTTGTATGAGAATCTTGCATATAACTGGCATTCTCTATGAGATGTGTAGGTTTACCACTTCTGGGAAACAAATGAACTAAAGATGGCTCAGCAAAAAGCAGAGCTGATAACTGCAGTAGAATGAAGACCCTCTCTTTGATAATTCCTCTCCTTAACTATTAACTAAAATTAACAATTTTAATTTTAGATGGTCTTCAGTCGTTCTGAAAAATAGCCAACATTCTGAAAAACATATGCTCTTTGCTTTCCAGCCCACCCCTATCACATTTGCAGGGTCCGTGTCTGTGTCAAAAAAAGTGAAGATGGCAGTCACAGCAGCACAATCAAATCCAACTCCTTTTATATATGTGCTCACATCACAGACAAATAGAAAAGAGGTGAGGTTTCATTTGTGCTACTGAGAGCATCACCTTGACTTTTTCACCCCACTTTGTGGATGCCCATGGCCCACTTTTGCTTTATGCTGTTTGTTCTGTTTTCTGCTGGGTTCAGCATTGAAGAGGCAGGAGTAGTCAACAGGTACTTCTTTATTGAAGACAAAACAGAACTCAAACAAAGATGGCTCCGCCCCTATTTATACATTCAGCTTGAGGCGGTGTCAGCCAATGAATGCACCGTATTCTCCCGCTCAAATGCATACTAATCAGCCTTGTAGACAGCAAGTCTGGCTAGCAGGCCACGTGGTCTGCTAACGGTTCCAGTGCAGTTCCCTGCACCTGTTCCGTAAGTTAAGCTCAGTACATTACACCCCTCCCCTCCTGGTTCTTTAACACATACACAATATTTCTTGTTCAATACTACACACGTTTCACAAGACACACAATGTCATTCAATGGTACAAGAGCCTTAAAATTCACTGCCAAGATTCAAAATACATAACATTACAGGTCATAAGAAGACACAACATTAAAGTACTTAGGCATTCAAAGTTCCAAGAACTTACATAAGCATTTTAGTTTGCAATAAAAATACATAAGCATTTTAAGTTTGCAGTGACAAAAACCTCACGTAGTCCTTTAGAAACTTCGGTGGGCCTTTCGCCCGCTCCGAACGCCTCGGAGCTGCTGTTAGCTCCCGATCTGCAAGCTCGCCTGCCAGGCTCGGCAGACTGGGGCTGTGTGACCCGTTCGATACGGGTGAAGCCGGTTCGTGAAGGCTGGCCTTTCCGGTAGACCCAAGCCAGAGTTCCGCGGTGGAGAAGAATCCACCAGTTCGGCATGAGAAGCCGATTGAGAGCAATGTCCCACTGGCACCGATTGAGAGCAATGTCCCATTGGCGCAGTGCCTAAGGTAGTAGTGGTGTGAAAACCCGATTGAGAGCAATGTCCCATGGGCGCAGTGCCTGAGTTAGGAGCAGCCTCGTTGGCAAAACCCCCGTTCGGCGATCGCATTGTTCCGCCTTCGCTGAGAAACTCAGATTCATGATCACGATCGTGATCTTCCTCCCCCCCTCGAGAGCAGAGTCAGGAGCGGAAGAGTGGCGTGGTAACCTCCAATGCAGCTGGTCAATGTGCCTGCGGAGCACACGACCGTCTTCCAGGGCCACTTCGTATGAGAGCGGCCCTGACACCTTGCAAACCACAGCTACCACCCACATTGCCCCTGGTCCGTAGTTGCGCGCCCAAACCGGATCACCCACTTGCAAGTGCCTCGGTGTCTTAGGCTGTTGCACTTGTGATGCAACCCTGTCAGGGTGTAAGCGATCCAGCTTTGTGATCAGATGGCGACCCCATCTGAGCTCAGCTGGGCTTTTGCTCGTAGACATGCAAGGTGTTGTGCGTTGGCAGAGGAGGAAATCTGCCAACCTGTGATGCCAGTTTCCATGGGTTATCCTTTTCAAGGATTCCTTTGTTGTGTGAACCATGCATTCCGCTTGGCCATTAGAGGCCAGGTGAAAAGGAGCTGATGTGGCATGCCTAATCATATTTGCCCTTAAAAAGGACTGAAACTCTGAGGAAGTAAATTGAGCTCCGTTGTCGGAGACAATGACATCTGGGAGGCCATGCATTGCAAAGATGCCCCTCAAAACTTGGATGGTCCTGGCAGTCGTCGTAGGGGACACTGGAACGACCTCCATCCACTTAGAGTGACTGTCCACCACAATGAGGAAGAGTTGCCCCTGGAAGGGGCCAGCGAAGTCGATGTGAATTCTCGACCAAGGGGCTTGTGTGGTCTCCCATCTATGTACAGGAGCCTGTGGCATTTCTGGCCGGGACTGCTGGCAAATGTGACACCTGTGGACCTGGGCCTCTGTCTTTATCGAGTCCAGGCCACCAGAGGTAGCTACGCGCAAGCGCCTTCATCCAGACTATTCCCGGATGTCCCTCATGCAGAGAGTCAAGGACTCTAGTCCTCAGTGAGGTCGGGATTACTACCCTGCTGCCCCACAGGATACAACCCTTAAAGGTGGATAACTCATGCTTCCTTTTCCAGAAACTCTGGAAGTTAGGACCAGGACACGTGTCCGGCCAACCAGTAAGCACCCAGTTCAACACGCGAGTTAACGTGTTGTCAGTAGCCGTTTCTGCAGCAACATCCCCTGCATTGAGGGGAGACTCCGGCAAATCCTGGATAGACAGGATGTGGTTGGCCGGTGCAGGATCTGGCTCTAATTGCTTTAAAGGCAACCTACTGAGGCCGTCTGTGTGGCCCATTTCTCTACCCGGTTTGTGAACCGGGCAATAATCATAAGCAGATAGGAATATTGACCACTTCAACATTCTAGGGGAGATGATTTGGGGTGTCTGTTTGTGGGTAGTGAACAACCCCAGAAGCGACTTGTGGTCAGTGAAGACTGTGAAATGGCGGCCATACAAAAAGTCATGAAACTTCTTGATGCCAGCCACAATGGCCAATGCCTCCCTATCTATTTGCGTGTAATTGCGTTCAGCAGCAGAAAGAGTCCTGGAATAATAAGCTATAGGGACTTGTGTCCCATCAGCACTGAGGTGACTTAAGACAGCCCCAATCCCGTATGGGGATGCATCGCATGCTATGCTGACTGGCAACTGCTCATTAAAATGAGCCAACACTGCATTAGAAGACAACAATGCTTTAACTGCAGCAAAACTCCTCTCATGGACACTTGTCCACTTCCATGGAGCCTGTTTGTCCAAGAGCCGGTGTAACAGCTCTGCCACTGCGGCCTTGTGGGGGAGGAAAGCATGGTAGAAATTAAGGAGTCCCAGGAAGGCTTGAAGCTCTCCCTTCGTTTTGGGACTGGGTGCCTGCTGAATCGCTTTGAGCTTGGATTCAGCAGGATGGATGCCTTCGGCATCTATACGAAACCCCAGGAATTCTGTGGAAGTGACTCCAATTTTGCATTTCTCCTGTTTGAGCTTCAGCCCCGCTTCGCGGAAATGCCGTAACACGGCCCGAAGCCTGTCAGACAGGTTTTCGACTGATTCCCCAGCTATGAGGACATCATCGAAATATGGGCATACACCCGGAATGTTGTGGAGCGTGCGTTCCATCACGCTCTGAAAGATGCCAGGGGCTACATTCACTCCGAACTGTAGCCTTCACACTGATAATCAGCCTTAGTTATGTGTCCCTCTTTCCATTTTTTGTACTTGTCCTTTTTGTCTTTCAGTTTGTCTGAGAGATCTTTGTGCAGCCATGCTGGTTTCTTCTTGAATTTCTTGTTTTTCTTTTTCAGTGGTATTGTGCTGGAATGGGCTTTTATGATTGCATTTTTCAGAGTTTCCCACGCTTCTTGAGTTGTTTTCCCCTTTAGGATTTTCATCCATGGAATCTTTCCTAGGTTCTCTCTGAGTTTGTTAAAATCAGCTCTTTTAAAATTTAAGACACTGGTTGGATTATTTTCTATTGCTTGTGTTTGCATTATATTGAATTCCAGTATGACATGGTCACTTTCCCCCAAGGTTCCGGCAACTTCAACTCCCTCTATCACTTCTTCTCTATTAGTAAGAATTAGGTCCAGTATAGCTTTACTTCTAGTTCCCTCCTCTACCTTTTGGATGACAAAGTTGTCGGCTAGGTTGGTTAGGAATCTGATCTCCCACTCACTGCAGAGTTTGTCTCCCAGCTGATATCTGGGTAGTTGAAGTCTCCCATTACTACTGTGGTATGCTTCCTACATACATTTGTTAACTGGTTGGCAAAGAGTTCATCTATTTCTTCTGATTGGTTGGGTGGCCTGTAATATACACCTATGGCAATGTCAATTTTTTTTCACTTTTACATTGACCAATATACATTCTGGAGGGCTTTTATCTTTGATAATGTAGATCTATTTCTTTTGAACAATTTGTATCCATCCATCTGTACATTCCAGTAATGGGTTTTGTCCCACCAGGTTTCTGTAATGCCAACTATGTCATACCTACCCTCACGTACTATTGCTTCTAGTTCACCCTGTTTGTTCCCCAAGCTTTGAGCATTTGTATGTAAGCATTTAAGACATTTATGCCTGTCTGTGGATATGTTTCCTGCATCTCCTGATTGTTGTTTGGGTTTTTCTTCTTTCTCATCACTCCCTACCTCGTTGTTTGATTTGTTTTCTTGGGATTTATGATTGGTTTTGTGTTGTTGAGATTCTAAAGATTGGTCACCCTTCCCCCTCAATTTTAGTTTAAAGCCCTTCTGATGAGTTGGGCCAGTCTTTTTCTGAGTACATTTTTCCCTGTTTTCTTGAGGTGCAGCCCATCCCTTGCCAAGAGTCAGTAGCTGACCCGCTTGATCCAAAGTAGCCCTCGGGACCGACAGGAAGAAAGGCTGACTGTTCTGTCCCTGTCTGACACACACACACAAACAGCCAGCCGAGGGTTAAATAACTTCTCCACACTCCAATCCACAGATAAGAAAACTTGGCAGCAGCTCCGTAGCTGCCTGCCAAGACTTTTACTCAGAGAAAAAAAACAATACACACAGTTTGAAATTCAAGCCACAGCAAACTACTTCGCCAGAGATTTAGCTTTGTCCGTCACAGAGTCCAAATGGCCACCACCTCCCTTTTATAGCCTGTGGGGTGTGGTCCAGTGACTCAGCTTAATCTCTGGCACGTCTCCTTTTCTGCTGCACACGCTTGTCGCGCCTACGCTGGCGTGGATCCAGCCACAACGTATCTTCATCACTATCCGAAACACCTGGCTCCTGGCCAATCTCAGAAACACCTGGCTCCTGGTCAATCTCTTCTCCTTCGGGAGACACCTGAGGCATTGCCAGAGAGGAGGGTCCTGGAGAGGGAGGCCTGGCCATCTCCTCTCCTTCATGTTCGGAGCCTTCTTCCTCCGATAAGAGGGGCTCACAAGACGGAGCCACAACACTGACCGCACAAATGCGGTCAGCCAGAAGCAGCTGATCGTCGGAGACAAAGAATACTAACAAGCGGAAAGCAAAACAGCTGATCTGGTTGTTTTGACTGGAGCTCTAAAACAGGGCTTTTCAACCTTTTTACCAATTGTACCACTTTTAGGATATGGCAATATTCGAGTACCACCTAGCAAGGTGTCAAAAACTTAATGACCAAAAAAAAAAACCTGTTCAAAGTTGCAATTGCACTGAAATGACTTATGACCATTTTTCACACTTATGACCATTGCAGCATGCCCAGGGTCATGTGATTTATATTTGGATGCTTGGCAACTGATTCATATTTATAATGGTCACAGTGTTCCAGGGTCATGTGATCCCCTTCTGCAACCTTTTGACAAGCAAAGTNCCTTTTTCTCATTCCCATCTCCTTCTGAAGGAAGAATTTGAAACACCCCCCCCCCCATATTTTCCCTCTTCCATATATTGATCAAACAAGGAAAGGCCTCCAGAGACAGAAAAGACAAGCTGCTGAGTGAACTAGCTTAAAAAGGCACATTCCCCTTTAAGAATTAGCTACTGGCTAGAAAGGAAAGTAAGGAGCGCAGGCACTTAAGAAAAAAAATGAAAGTACTGGCTGCAGGCTAAGGCAGCCTCCCCAAATGGCTCCATTCGTAAGTAAAGGAATGCTACAGGCAAAATCCATTCAGGAGAAAAATACTTCAAAATCCCTTGTAGCAAAACTTACAGCTAACAACAGCAGAGCAATAGAAGCTAACATGAGACATCAGCCATCAGCCAAATAGAAATTGCCAAACACTCCTTAAGAACACAAAGTCCACATTGCACAAATCCCAGAACTTCAAAGTCACAAAAGCACATAAGAATCCTTCCACTCTCCATCTCCCTCCCTCATGCCTCACCTCCGGCCATTGCTGCCTTTTTTCATTCCTCTTGGAGGGTGACCCCTCCCCCGCTGCATTTCTTGCCTGTTTGCTGCTGCCAGCACAGGTGGCTGCCACAGCAGTTGTAGATCGGCTCATGGCCAGCCTGCTTGATTCCTCAGCCTGCTTGATTCCTCCTCCTCCTCCTCCTCAGTGCAGCTGACTCCACCTCCTCCCAAGGCTGCTGCTTTTTTTCTCTCTCCCTCTCCTGCCCAAACTGCCTCCTTTTATAGCCTCTCCTGTCTCCACCCCTTCTTCCTTTCTCATGGGGGAGGGTGAGCCAGAAGTGAGCCTGGGGCCTTTGCAGCTCCAGAGGACTCGCTCACTGTAAGTCCTTGCCTGTGCTGGCTCTTTCCCTCCCCCACTACACTTGGCTAGGCAGGGCTGCATACCACCTGCCACTCATTAATGTACCACAAGTGGTACCACCCGTTGAAAAGCCCTGGCCTATTTGCTTATAGTCTCTCAGTATTGTGCTCAGGTGCTTTGTTGTGTCATTGTCCCAATGTGAAGGAGGAGGAAAGGGTAATAATCCGTGGGCCTAATTATTTTTGTTAGGTTCTCAGCCACATCTTTGAATTTTGCTCCAGGAAGACAACATACCTCCTTAGATTGTATGTCTGGTCTGCAGATGGCTGGTTCTGTTCCTTTGAGAGTAGAATCTCCTATCACCAACATTTGCCTTCCTTTTTTGGGGGGTGCAGTCTGGGGTGCTTTTCTGTTTATCTCAGGTGTGTTTGTTGATCTGACTTTTTATTTGGTGTTGTTTCTTTGCTAGGTGTCTGCATGTTTTCTTTGGGGGAAGGTTGTGGGTCTGTGTATTTTCATCTAGGGCAGGGGTGTCAAACTGCCAGCCCGCGGGCCAGACACGTCATCGGGAAACCACGCCCACCCCATTGCCGTCAATGGCGAAAAAGCTCCGATACGTTGCGTGATGTCACGTGACGTCGCGAGTTTGACATGTCTGATCTAGGGGGAGAATTTGATGGGTTAGGGTTCAATGGGGCTGCTTCTGGTTGGGTTAGATTGGGCAGTGGGGGTTTGTTAGATGTCTGCTGCTTCTTTCTTTGATTATTGTGTTTCCTTCTATGTGTGACATACCTCCATTTGTCTTCCTTCAAGGGTTTATCAGTGAGGTCAAATCCTCTGGGAGTTATTTGTTCATTATTTGGACTGATTTGGGTATTGCATATCACAATAGTATCAGTCACCTGTTCCACAAGTTTGTTGTTTGAAAATCCCTCTTTTTGGTTGGTGGATGTGCTTTGCTGTTAGCCTTGTTTCTACCTTCTCTGTTCTAGGTAATTATGCCTATTTTTTCTGTCCTTTTTTCTGCCTTTTTTTGTGCTCATTTTTCTACCTTATTTATTTAACTTGCTTACTATTATGTTAGTTTTATTTATCCTTTTCTTCCTTATATTTTTTAAAGTTTTTGAGCTCCACTTCCTCCCTACCTTATTATTTAAGATTTGTCTTGTTAAGATTTGCCTCTTTATTAATCCTATTCTTTCTTGATTTCTAATGTTCCGCTCTTGTCCTTATTATTTGCCTATTTATTTAGCTTTTATTTTCTGTCCTGTATTTATTTTTATTCTCTATCAGGGTCTTCCCTCCCTTCCTATTAGGACGTCAAGCTTAAATGTTGCCTTCACTTCTGTCGTTCGCTGCTTTGGCCTCTTGTTGTTTTCTCTGCCAGCTCCATTCTGTCTTTCGGTGCTCGGGTCTTTTCGGCCTCATCTCTGCTCTCGTCAGCTATCTCAGCCTGCCGTTCAGCTTTCCAGTCAGCTCAGCTCTGCTGTCTGGTCTGGTCTGCTCTGCTCAGCCTGCCACTCAGCTTTAGAGATCTGCTGTGTTGCCCGTCTCTGTTGCTACGATCTCCCCTCCACCAGTTCTGCTGCTGCGTTTCTCTCCTCCACTGATTCTGCTACCACCAATTTCTCATAGCCACCAGTTCCCTTTGTTGGATGGGTTGCTCCAGGCCCTTTTGCCTCCACCAGAGGGGCCGCTGGGAAGGGCTGCCGGGCTAGCAGGAGGTGGGGGTGGGGGCTGCTGATCTCACTGGGGAGGAAATGTTGATCAAGTCCTCCACAAGTCCTCCACCTGGGGCAGGTCACTGGCCACAGTAAGTTCACCTCTCCTCTCCGCAGCTGGCTCTCCTCCCTGCTCTGCTATCTCACCGGCTCACCTCTTTGTTTTCTGCCAGTTGTTGCGGTGCCCTCAGTCGGCTCTCCTCTCCGCTCCACAGCTGATTCTCCTCTCAGCTTCGCAGCTGGCCCCAATCACTCACTGGCTCGCCTATTTGTTCTCCGCCAGTTCATTTTGCTGCCCACAGTCGGTTCGCCTCTCTGCTCACCTCACTTCAATGGGCCTCCGGTGTCTTGGGTAGACCTCTTGGGTGCAGCTGGGCTTCTCTGAGCAGGCAAGTTCATTGCATGCTGCTGCCCTTGTTGGTGTTTTCCTCCTAATTTCTCCAATCTTTCCTCTCCTTTTCCCTTCTCCAGTCTTTTTTCTTTTTCTTTCTTTTTTTTAAATTAAGTTTTATTCATTTATAACATAAAATGTGAAAATACAAAAGAAAATAGAGGGGGACAACAGTAGAAAAGGGGGGGGGGAAGAAACAAAAGGCATTGACTTCCGACTCTCTCTGTTGCAGTAAAATCAGACATTAAAATCAAATCTCAACTTTTTACATTTCTATAATAGTATGCACTAGCCATTTCTGTATCGGCAAATCAGTCTAATCGGTAAAACCCAAAATCATGATATCATTTTTCCCCACCTCAAGCACAAAGTGCAGAAGTGGTTTCCAAGTAGAAACAAAAGTACTTATGTTCTTTTCTTTTATCAACACAGTCAATTTGGCCATCTCTGCTAATTCCATCAGCTTTTGTAACCATTTGTCCATGGTAGGAATCGAGGTATCCTTCCACTTTTGTGCATAGAGCAATCTTGCTGCCGTCACCATATATAAAATCAGAGTTCCATTTTTTTTCCCAGTTCTCTTTCCATTAGGCCCAGAAGAGAAGTTTCTGGTTTAAACTTTATGTTCACTTTAAGAATTTTCTCCACTAATACATGAATCTTACTCCAATATTTCTTTGCCTTATCACATGTCCACCATAAATGATAAAAAGTCCATTCTTTACATTTACATTTCCAACATTCATTTGAAATATCTTTACACATTCTAGATAACTTATCTGGTGTTAAATACCAGTGATACATCATTTTGTAGAAATTTTCCTTTAGGTTATAATTTAATGTGAATTTTAAACCTTTTATCCACATATTCTCCCATTGTTCAAACATCCGTGCCCACTGGATCATACAGTGTTTTACATGTTCATTTTCCAAGTTCAATTTTAATAACGTTTTATAGACCTTGGCAATTATATGATCATCACTACCACATAGTAGGATTTCCAATTCATTTTTAGCGAACTCAAAACCATGGCCTTTTTTATCTAATTTAAATCTTTCCTTCATTTGTTGATCTGTAAACCAGTGACAAGCGTAACCTTCTAATTCTAATTCTTCCCTAGACTTGAGGATGGGGTCTCCAGAATTGAAAGATACTATTTTACCATACGTCCACCAGTCCGGTTTCATCACCATATCTTTTCTAAAAAAAGCTTCTTAGGGGGGACACCCATAGGGGCAATTTTGTAAAAAAACCTTGTTTTATATTTATTCCAAACTCTTAATATGGCACATCTAACAAAGTGATTATTAAAATCAAGATTTACTTTAACTTTATTGTACCATAAATACCCATGCCATCCAAACCTTAATTCATGGCCTTTCAAATCGAGCAGCCTCTTATTCTGAAGGTTCACCCACTATTTTAACCAACCCAAACAGCATGCATCAAAATACAATTTCAAATCTGGTAAACCCAGACCCCCTCTTTCCTTGGCATCTTGCAATAACTTATATTTGATTCTTGGTTTCTTTTCTTGCCATATGAATTTAGAGATACCCCTCTGCCACTGTTTAAATGGAATGTTCGTTGCAAGTATTGATATTGTCTGGAACAGAAATAGCATCTTTGGTAAAGCATTCATTTTAATTACTGAAATCCTGCCCAGTAATGATAAATGTAATTTGTCCCATCTTTGTAAATCCTTTTTTATATCATTCCAAAGAGGTACGTAATTATTTTGAAACAATTTTGTGTTTGTATTTGTCAGCATAACCCCCAAATATCTCACCTTTTTCTCAACCTTGAAACCAGACCTTTTACTCAATATGTCACCATCCTGGGAGGACATATTCTTGATCAACATTGAGCAAAACAATAGTCTTTTTTCTTTTTCTATGACTTATCTTTCCCTCTCCACCTCTCCTCCTACCATTTTGTCTTAGTTTAATAGCAACTTTTCTCCCCATGATATAACCATGCTTCCTCTGTTGCCACCATCTTGAAATTTCTATTAAGTAAAATAAGAAAACCTAAAACCCTCTTCGGCATTCCCAGGTTTACAGCAGCATCTCCATATATAAAAGCACCCCCGCACTTCTGGTTTTTGCACCGTAGTGCACGGCTGCGTGATTGCAGAGCTCCGCACCTCACGGCTGATTTTGTTCTGCCAGGGGACCTTAAATGGGTCTGAAGTCGCCCCGAAGAGGTGACAAAGAAAGAGGGGTGGCCCGATGATCACGGAATGACAGCGGTCATTCCGTTCAATCTGGGGGAAGCCCTCTAACCTGACAGGAAAAAGGCTAGCTGCACACCAGTGTCTAGCCCAAGCTACTTGCAGCCGAAGTCCAAGAGCACGAACCAGAACAATGGTGGACAGCGTGCTTGGAACTGGTGAGAGTATCAATCTTCTCTCCTCTACTCTGTAACTAAGTCCTTGGGAAAGATCCCCAAAGTAAGAAAACCTCTGAAAGTGAAGGGAGGGGACTACACCCCCACTCCCCCATAGATGGAAGAGCCGAATTAACCTTTAAGGGGGAAGGAAATATATTGAATTCAAATTTAAAATACTACTGACATGGTTCCGAAAAGAAGTAGCTTTTCAAAGAACTTTGAGGCTTGATTACCTTAAAGAATCCTTTAATTGGCTACATAGGTTCGGCACGAACAATAGAAAGCCAAAAACTGAACCCTCCACCACCCAAGCACTCGTGACAACGCACAACTCCCTCCCTCCTTTCACAGTCATCAATCATATGCTCCAATTAGTTTGAAGTGTGAATTGCTCCCTCCCTATTTTCTCCTGTTACGCTGACCTTGGCTGTGCTATGCTAAGATATTGTTATGATTAGCTGGCATACCTTCCCACTCACTGGGCTAGTATTGTCTGCTTTAATTCTTGAAGTGATATGTAGGCTAAATAAGATATGTTTGCTTCTTCACATATGGCAAGCAAGAACATCCAATGTTAGCAGACTTGACATCCGGCCCCCCTTAGACGAAGGACAGATCCTGTAAAGTAAATAAAAGCATAGGTTAAGGGTTGTCTGTCGGTTTGTTGGGGTTTTTCATATGAAACCTTTTGACCAATCTGTCAGCCTTCACTTCACTGGATTTCACCCAGGTGGCTTCAGATAATGGGTATCCCGTCCATTGTACTAGGTACTGCAATTTCCCTCTAAAAATTCTAGAATCAAGAATATGCTTTACTTCATAGTGGGTCTGTCCCGCAACCACGAGGGGCCCAGGTGCCTTTTTTGGAGGCGGTCTTAACATGGAGCTCTGATATGGTTTCAACAAGCTACAATGGAAAACTGGGTGAATTTTCCCTAAGAGTTTAGGGAGTTTTAGCTCTACTGTGACTGGGTTGATGATCCTTACTATGGGGAAAGGCCCCAAGAACTTTGGCCCCAATTTCTTGCTGGGCAACTTGAGGCATAGATATTTAGTTGACAAATAAACCTTTTCCCCAACTTGGAATGTTCTTTGGGGAGCCCTCTTTCTATCAGCCTGCTTTTTATAGGTTTCAAAAGTCTTTTTTAAAGCAGTTTTTGTGTTTCTCCAAACTTCTTCCCACCCCCTCACCCATTGGTCAAGTGTTTGGGAAGCGGAGGGCATCTGAGGGTATTCAGGTATTGGGTTGAACTCTTTTCCTGTGGCCACTCTGAAAGGCGTGTAACCGGTGCTGCTGTGCACAGAATTATTGTACGCCACCTTCGCAAATGGAAGAAGATCAGTCCAGTTCGTCTGTTGGTAAGAAACGTAGCACCTAAGATATTGTTCCACCATTTTGTTAGCGGCTTCTGCGGCCCCATTGGTGGCCAGGTGAAAAGCAGATGATAAACCTTGAGATGATCCAATTAACGTAAGGAAAGTCCTCCAAAACTTCGCTGTGAACTGCACCCCCCTGTCCGAAATTATCCGCTTAGGCGCGCCGTGCAGCCGGTAGATATGTTTCAGGAACAATTTGGCCAGTCGTTGGGCAGATGGGAGTCCTTTGCAGGCGATGAAATGAGCCTGCTTCGAGAATAGGTCTATTACAGTCCAGATGACAGTGTGTCCACTACTTTCAGGTAGGTCTACTATAAAGTCTATAGCTATTTCTTCCCATGGTTGAGAAGGGTTTGCCATGGGTTGTAGTAGTCCAGGGGTTTTCCCTGGGATTCCTTTCATTGTGGCACATACAGTACAACTTTTTACATAGTTTTCCACATGCTTTTTCAGTCCCGGCCACCAGAATTGTCGGCGAGTGAGGTGTAGGGTTTTCAAATATCCGAAGTGTTTTACATCATGGCTGTGTTTGAGAGCATTAAGACGGAGGGCTTCTGGCAAATACAGTTTTCCCCCCATGTAAGCGAAACCATCCCTGCACGTTAGGGAGGTCTGATTATCTTTGAACCATTGGTCGGTGAGGAGTTCTCGATTTATTTTCTTTACTCCAGGGTCATCAGGATTAGGGACTCTGCGAGGTGTAAGTTGAGTGGCAGTTTGCGGATTGGGGATAATTGCCTCATTGACCTCTTCCCGTTCGCTCTTGTATTGGGGTAGCCGGGATAGCGCATCAGCTAGGAAGTTCTTTCCTCCTGGTATGTACTTTAGAGTGAAGTCGAAGCGGTTAAAGTATTGTGCCCACTGCACTTGTTTTGGGGACAATTTGCGGGGAGTTTTCAGTGCTTCTAGATTTTTGTGATCTGTCCATACCTCAAATGGCACTTTGCTCCCTTCTAGATAGTGTCGCCAGTTTAATAATGCCCATCTAATCGCGAAGGCCTCTTTCTCCCAGATTGCCCATCTCCGCTCGCTCTCAGTAAATTTCTTAGAGGTGTAGGCGCAAGGTTGCAGGATCCCATTTTTGTTCTTTTGCAGTAACACAGCTCCAACTGCCACATTGCTGGCGTCGGCCTGAATCACAAAGGGTTCTCCTTGGTAGGGGTGCTTTAGGACCGGTTCAGCAGCAAATAGTCTTTTTAAGTTCTCAAAAGCTGTTTGACAACCCATTGTCCATGCTAGTGGTTGGCCCGGCTGTGGCTTTCCTCCTCCTTTGCCTGTTTTGAGTAGTTCGGTAAGGGGTAGGGCAATCTCGGCAAAAGAGGGGATAAATTGACGATAAAAGTTGGCAAAACCGAGAAAGCTCTGGAGCTGTTTGCGAGTCTTTGGGGGCTGCCATTCGATTATGGTTTTCACCTTGGCTGGGTCCATTTCAATACCCTCATTGGAAATTCTGTAGCCAAGATAGTCCAATCAGGTTTGGTGAAATTCACATTTCGACAGTTTGGCATAAAGCTTGGCATTCAATAGTTTCTTTGACACTTCTCTTACCAGCTTTATGTGATCAGTCATGTTCGTGCTATATATCAGGATATCATCAAGATACACCAAAACCCCTTTGTACAAGTGATCATGTAGCACCTCATTGATCAACTGCATAAATACAGCTGCGGCCCCCTGTAGTCCAAACGGCATGACTTTGAACTGATAGCTCCCCATTGGACAGTTGAAGGCAGTTTTCCACTCATCTCCCTCTTTTATTCTCACCTGGTAGTATGCCTCTCTCAGGTCTAATTTAGTGAAGACACTCCCTTTAGCCAGATGGCTTAATAAGTCCTTTAAGAGGGGGAGTGGGTATTTGTTTTCCACACTCACAGCATTGAGACCCTTATAGTCCACACAGAGACGAAGAGACCCATCTTTTTTCTCTTTGAATAACACAGGGGCTCCGATGGTGGATTTGGCCTGTTCAATAAACCCCCTCGCTAGGTTTTTGTTAACGTATCGCTGCATCTCCTCCATTTCAAGGGGGGACATAGCATACATTCTCGGTCGTGGGAGTTTGGCTCCTGGCACCAGTTCGATGGAGCAGTCATTGGGTCTGTGAGGGGGTAGGGCATCACATTCCTTTTCACTAAAAACCTCCGCCAGGTCCCAGTATTCATTGGGGATGACTGGTTTGCCCGGAGGCGGTGAGGTGGCCATGTGCGCTCGCTCGTTGGGTGGCCGAAGGTGCCCTGCAACATCCGTTGACTCAATGGGGGGGGTCAGGCCCTATAGGTAGTCTCACGGTTCTCATTCCTTTCTCCCACCAGATGAATGGTTTCCATTTGTCTAACCAGGCTAACCCTAGGATCACCGCCTCAGACATTTTTGGAGCCACCAGGAAGCGAATAAACTCCCAGTGTGCACCTATTTCTAGGCGTAAGGGCTCAGTTACTTGAGTGACAAGAGCCCCTCCCATGAGAGACCCATTGGCTTTGTCAAACCTCATGGGTTCAGAGAGCGATTTTGCTTGAATGCCCAATTTCATGGCAAAGGGTACGCTAATAATACATCGGGTGCATCCAGAATCTATTAGCACATTTAAGTTCATTTGTATCCCAGATTTAGGGATTATAAGTTTGGTAGCTAGCGAAAAAGGCGGGATTTGTTGACTCACCATTGGGTCGTTCTCCCCTTTGTCCTCACTGTCGAGAGAGGGTAGAGCTGGGAGGGATCCAGCCTTAGTCTCGGCGTCCTCCTGTGCAGGGGATGCGACTTGGACAGCTAGTTCTTTTTTGATCCGATTGGGTTTCCCTCTCGGTGGTTGTTGATCAGATTTCTTTTTCACTGCAGGTCTCGGTCTGCCTTGTTGTTGGGGGTAGGGAACTGGGCAGTTCGCTGCTTGATGTCCCTGTTGTCCGCATCGGAAGCACGAGAGCGGCGGCCCTATGGGTAGTTTGGGTCTTTCGGTAGACGCAGTTGTTGGGGGTCTCCAGGGGGTTGGTTGTCGTCTGGGTTGTTCTGGTTTCGGTTCCATTTCAGGAGAGGGAGGCTTCTTGTAACGAGAGAGCTTGACGTCCAGCTTCACCGCTGTTTGGTACCACTCCTGTAGCCGATCGGGTACTTCTCGGTAGATGCAAGCCTGAGAGAGGTGATCGTCCAATCCCTCAACAAAGTATTGAACCAGGGATTGTTCGGACCACCCCTCTGTTCGGCCTGCTAACTTGCGGAACTCTCGCACGTACTCCAGGGCAGGCCTCCCGGCTTGTTTTATTTTGTGAATTTGTCTTTCTGCGTTGAGGCCTATGGATGGGTCCTCAAATCGTTCTTTCAGACCTAAGAGAAAGAGGTGGGGATTTCCCAGTTCGGGGACTTGCTCACTATATAAATTATTCAGCCATTCGGCTGCTTCTCCCTCTAGGTTGGATGCAATAACGTCGACCATTGCACCTGGGTCCGGATAGTGGTAGGCCCAGCGGTTCAAGTGAGAGCGCCCTTGGTTGAGAAAAAAAATCAGCTTCTCTGGATCCCCATCAAAGGTTGCTTTGAAGGGTGGTGCAACCACAGGCTGTTGTGGCCCCCACTGGGGTTGTTGCTGTTGGCCCCACCCCGGTTGTTGGTCCCATGGCTGCTGGGCTCTCTGCTGTTGACGTGGTACCCCCAGTTGCTGCTGATCCAACGGTTGTTGGGCTCTATACTGTTGACGTGGTGCCCCAAGTTGCTGTTGGCCCCATCCTGCCTGCCAATCCAACGGTTGGTGGGCTCTCTGCTGTTGACGTGGTGCCCCCAGTTGCTGTTGGCCCCATCCTGCCTGCTGATCCAACGGTTGCTGGATTCTCTGCGGTTGACGTGGCGCCCCCAGTTGCTGTTGGCCCCATCCTGCCTGCTGATCCAACGGTTGCTGGATTCTCTGCGGTTGACGTGGCGCCCCCAGTTGCTGTTGGCCCCATCCTGCCTGCTGATCCAACGGTTGCTGGATTCTCTGCGGTTGACGTGGTGCCCCCAGTTGCTGTTGGCCCCATCCTGCCTGCTGATCCAACGGTTGCTGGATTCTCTGCGGTTGACGTGGTGCCCCCAGTTGCTGTTGGCCCCATCCTGCCTGCTGATCCAACGGTTGCTGGATTCTCTGCTGTTGTCCAGAAGGGGCTGGTGATGCCCCCTGCTGCTGTAGGCCCCTCAATGGCTGCTGAGCAAGTGGGGGTTGTTGCTGGGCATCCCTAATCTGTAAGCTCACCGGCTGTAGCTCTTCTGGCTTTTGCACCACCTCAAGCTGCTGCAAGGCCTCTATTAGTTGATGTAGGCTCATAGATAGCTGATCACTCCTCTGTGGGGGTTGCTTGGTTTCACCTTGCTGTAGGGGGCCCAGGCTGGGGTTTTCTCTCTCTGTGGGGCTGGAGGCCTTGGCAGGGGACCCCAGGGGTTGAAAAACTATTTGGTCTGCAAGGGTGGGGCTGGGGGCTTCTCTCAACGGGAGCTGCTCTTCGCTCCGCACTTCTAACTCTTCAAATATCTCTGCCAGGTAGTCTAATGACCCACTGCGAACTGCAGGTGGGTATTTCCACTCACCCGAGTCTTCGGTGGCAGATGGCCGGGCAGCTCTCCACTGGGAGGGGGAAGGCAATATGTAAGAATCCCTTTGTTGTGACTCACGCTCATCTGCTGGCAGGGCTGTATGGTATCCTCCAGAGCCTTCGCTCGGCTTATCCCAGTCTGATGACCAAATCAGCTCTCCTGATAGTTTTGGCCTCGCTCCCAGCTGGGGAGTTTGCAAGGATTTCTTCTCCACCGGCTGGCTAGCTGCCGCTCCCTTCACTGGGGAAGCTGCTACTGCTGTCGCTCCCCCTCCTGGGGAGGTTGCGGCTGGAGGGGTGCTGGCCTCAGGCCTTCCCTCTCCTTCCATGGTGAGATCTTCCCCTTATCTTTGTCAAACTATCCCTGTTATTTTAGGGATAGTGACTGGGGTAAGGGACCCCTAAATGGTTTTAAAAGTTTGTGGTTTTTGGCTTGATGACATGGTTCCGAAAAGAAGTAGCTTTTCAAAGAACTTTGAGGCTTGATTACCTTAAAGAATCCTTTAATTGGCTACATAGGTTCGGCACGAACAATAGAAAGCCAAAAACTGAACCCCCCACCACCCAAGCACGCGTGAGAACGCACAACTCCCTCCCTCCTTTCACAGTCATCAATCATATGCTCCAATTAGTTTGAAGTGTGAATTGCTCCCTTTCTATTTTCTCCTGTTACGCTGACCTTGGCTGTGCTATGCTAAGATATTGTTATGATTAGCTGGCATACCTTCCCACTCACTGGGCTAGTATTGTCTGCTTTAATTCTTGAACTGATATGTAGGCTAAATAAGATATGTTTGCTTCTTCACATATGGCAAGCAAGAACATCCAATGTTAGCAGACTTGACAACTACAGTCTGGATAAATCTAGAAATAAAAAAAACTGCTAAGATTATACTTTAAAGCAGAGGTCCCCAACCTTTTGGGCACCAGGGACCAGTTCTGTGGAGAGAGGTTTTTCCGCAGACTGGAGGAGGTGTGGTTTTGTGCGCTTCCTGCATCCCACGGATGGGTCTTTGCTTGTTTGTGCAGACCGGTTGCTGGCATGACGCGGCCCGGTACTGGTCTATGGACCAGGGGTTGGGGACCCCTGCTTTAAAGGGTTTTGATGAAACTATAAAAATAATAATAAATAATATTTTTTTTGTCTGAAAAAGCTGAAAACAAACAACTACTGACACCTAGTGGAGAACTAGAACATAGAACATTAATAACACTGACTCAGAAATTGGCAAGATGCCCAGAAACAAAGAATAATCTGTTCCCTTGAACTTTAATAACCCTCAGAAGACAGCTGGTGGGAACAAAGAAAGAATACATACTGGGCCAGCCATCACATTAAAAAGTGTCTGAAGGAAAAGAAATACTCTGACTGTTGTCTAAACTAAAGAATTTCTTACAGAAAAAGAAAAACTTTGACTCTGGGCTAATCTTTTAGGGGGGAATTTACAGGAAGGACTCAAGGTGGCTAAATAAACTGAATTACAATTTTGACTGGTTGACAACTGACCCCTGAATAATAATAATAATAATAATAATAATAATAATAATAATAATAATAATAATAATAATAATAATAATAATAATAACAACAACAACAACAATAATAATAAAGTTGGAAGGGACCTTGGAGGTCATCTAGTCCAACCCCCTGCTCAGGCAGGAAACCCTATACCATTTCAGACAAATGGCTGTCCAGTCTCTTCTTAAAAACTTCCAGTGTTGGAGCATTCACCGCTTCTGGAGGCAGGTTGTTCCACTGGTTAATTGTTCTAACTGTCAGGAA